>NC_089276.1:8258952-8348952 GCF_963678975.1 Dysidea avara | reverse complement strand
CATGTACTATGATGTGGAGGAAGAGTGTTCGTGAATGGTCGTCACTTCTTGTGACTTCTTGTAAGGTAAAATTTTCATGGTGACTCAAAGTTTTGTTCATAGTCATAGATAAAACTTTATCTATGATTATTACGAGGATTATTATCTATGTTTTGTTGTTCAATCTTTTGTTTTATTTGTGTGACGAAATGTACGCGCGGCGCCCTTGGCCGTAGCTAGCATTTTACATGGTGGTTGATAGTAGCACAGATTATACTCATGATTGATTTTGTACATTAAAAATAAAAATAAAAAACATGATCTAGCTAGCTATCTAGTAGAAACTAGTAACATTTAAGTTGTAACTTCTGCATCTATCATGTTCAGCTGAAGAATAGCTATATGTTAGAGTGTTTGACCTTCTATATGAGAATAAGCATTATATATGTAAGTTTGTTCAGCACTGGGCAGGACACTAACAGCTAGCTATTGAGCTACCAGCCCACATTTCTAGCCAAACTGTGCGTGTGTGTAGTGTGTGTGTGTGAGAGTGAGTGTGTGTCTCTGTCTGTCTGTGTGTGTGTGTGTGTGTGTGTGTGTGTGTGTGTGTGTGTGTGTGTGTGTGTGTGTGTGTGTGTGTGTGTGTGTGTGTGTGTGTGTGTGTGTGTGTGTGTGTGTGTGTGTGTGTGTGTGTTGATTTATTTATTTATTTATTTGTGTTCTGTTGTAACTTTAGTTAGTTAGGTGTCCTATATATGTGTATGTAAAATAACCTTTTGGTGCTAAACGTGGAGGGGAGAGAGTAGTCTCGCATAGCCTTTCAAAGCAGATGCTTATTATTTCCAATTGATAAGCGTCGTGCGGAGAAATAGGATCTGGCTACGCAAGACTAGGAGGAGAGACGTATGTTGGGGTACAAGGTGCTTATGCACTATATATCAAGTAAAAATTTAATCAGTCATATATAAGTGTATTGCTGTTATTCCACAGAGGAGATTATCACAGTCAGTCATAGTTAATCATCAAATAAAATTTTATGACAACGACAGTGCAGAAGAGGCTGTTAGAGATATCAAGGATGGTAGCACTTTATTAGTTGGAGGTGCGGTATAACTGATTAGTCTATATAATACACTGTGGGTTCTAAATCCTGAATATTATCACAAGATTTTCAATATAATTTGATGAAATATTTTTTGAAAGTGTTAGAGCAACCTTACAGCAGAACTGTGGTTGCGACCATAACTGCTTCAGCTATACAGTACCACTATATGTCAAGTTTAAAGTTTATCATTAGTTAGCTAGCTAATGCTTTGTGATATCATGCATGCATCAGATTGTAACATAGGTTGTGGCTTGCTAGGAGAGTAACCTCTGCTTCCCCTTGCACAATACCCAGTGTTCTGCATGTGTATCATATTGCCCATGATGATCAAGTCACTATAGAGCCAAGCTGTAAAGTTATAAGCTATTGTAATGCATTATAGCACCAATGACTTCCTAACCATGAAACATTAGAAATTACTTGTCTTGGGTAGTTATACCTCAGTTAATTACATCAATGTCATGAAGTCATAGAAGAATTAAAATGAAAACTTGTAGAGGATTGAAACCATATAGCTCTTTCTATTAACAAAAAATAGTTGAAATTTTTTTTTTTTTTAAACTTCGTAACTGGCAGGATTTGAACCTGCGCGGGGAGACCCCCAATGGATTTCTAGTCCATCGCCTTAACCGCTCGGCCACAACTACTGATGCTGAATTTGAGCTGTTACTCTTACTTTCATATGTGTGTATGTCTAACTATCATATGGAATAAGCAACTATAAGCACGAACCTTTTCTATGTAACATAGTATTTTATTAATCAATGTATGTTACTATGATCATCCATTGCATTCTCATCTATAGGGTTTGGTCTTTGCGGTACTCCTGAGAAGTCAATTGCAGCACTACAAAGATGTGGAACAAAAGACTTGACAATTGTCAGTAACAATGGTGGAAAAGATGGGTATGGTGTAGGACTTCTGTTCAACTCCAACCAGGTTGTGTGTAGCCTTGTGTTTCTATTTATATTGATCCTTGTAGATTAAAAGAATAGTAGCAGCTCACATTGGTGAAAATGTAGTTTTAGGCCCACGATACTTGTCTGGAGATTTAGAAGTCGAGCTTACACCTCAGGTGTGTAGTGTAGTATAGTGTGTGTGTGCGAGTGCGTGCGTGCGTGCGTGCATGTGTGTTTACGCGTGTGTACATGTGTGTGTTGTGTGTGTGTGTGCGTGGTTGTGTGTGTGTGTGTGAGGGAGAGGGAGGGAGAGAGAGAGGGAGGGAGGGAGAGAGAGAGAGAGACAGAGAGAGACACAGAGAGAGACACAGAGAGAGAGACACACACACAGAGACACAGAGAGAGACACAGAGAGAGAGACACACACACACACACACAGGCACAGAGAGAGTCTGAGGCTGAGTCTGAGTCTGAGTCTGTGTGTGCATGTGCTGATGTAACAGGTGTCTCTGTACAACTGAAATGACAAGCAGGTTGTAAATATTCTTACTTACCAATAGCTGGTGTTTCGTTAATTCTATTACACAGGGAACACTAGCAGAGAGGATCAGAGCAGGAGGTGCAGGGATCCCAGCATTTTACACTCCCACAGGATATGGTACTCTCATACACAAGGGTGGTCTAGTGATCAAGTATAACAAGGATGGGACTGCTATGATTGAGAGTGTGGAGAAGGAGGTGAATTGATGTTGTGTAATGTAGTACATGCATACATGTGTGTGCATGCATGCGTGCGTCTGTGTGTGTGTGTGTTCAGCAGTATATAGAACAGAATAGTATGGTTGTGTGTTTTTATTGTGTGGTTGTGTACCTTCAATGTCACAGTTTTACGTACAAAACACTGCTCTTTATAAATAATTATTAACTTTCCTAACTAGTCCAGGGAGTTTGATGGTAGGAGGTACATAATGGAGAGAGCCATTACTGGAGACTTCTCACTGGTCAAAGCACAAAAAGCTGATAGAGCAGGCAACTTAGTGTTTAGGTAATGGCTAACATGATTGCATGCAGTTTGTCGCTCATAATACAGTTTGCATAAGAACTCTACAGTACACCATCACCTTAACTATGTGTGATGTCACATTTGGTTATCACATTATACAATAGATTATCCACACGTAACTTCAATGTTCCAATGGCTAAAGCTAGTAAAGTGACAATAGCTGAAGTGGAGGAGATTGTTGAGACTGGTGAGATTGATCCTGATCAGGTCCATGTACCTGGGATGTACGTTGATCGTGTGATCAAGGGATCAAACTATGAGAAGGCATTATCAGTAAGTGTTCTGCTTGTGAACAGCAACACTAGGTTGCTTTCTGGTTGATAAATACAAGATTTTCGTTTTCTTTGATTAAGACAGGTAACACTTTGATTAAAACAGGAAGGTTCACTGTAACATCAGGTACTCACATACTGCCGGTGTTTCTGAACATGGAGGCTACAAAACACTTTCTGATGTATAAAAAAGTGTATTGGCAATTGTAGTGGTTCAATAATTTTTTTAAGTTATTTTGTACAGTGCATTCTGTTAATGTGGATATTTGAAATTGAGTTATAATCTAAACACTTAGCAATTGATGACAGATCTCCCTGCTGGCTCATCTAGTAGTACTAGTGGTGTAAACTGACCTAGACAATCAGTATACTTTGATAATCAGAGCACTTTGGTCCTTAGTGTCCATAAGTTCTCAATATATTTCTCAATGATAGCTAGTAGTATGTATGTTCTCCTAGCCATTTGAGTGTTGCACTTTTTCACAGCTAACTGAATGCATCATTCTATTGTCACTCTTTTCCTAGCTAACATACTGTGTGACCGCATAGACCATTGGTAACCTATAACTATATGTTTCTAGGTAAGAAAGGTCAGGTCACCAGAGGGAGAGTCACGGGCACAACCTGACTCACTAGCTGCTCTAGCAAGGGAGAGGATTGTACGACGTGCAGCATTGGAACTGAAGGATGGAATGTTCGTCAACCTGGGAATTGGAATTCCCACATTACTGCTGGACTACATTCCAGAGGACAGCAGTGTTACATTACACAGTGAGAATGGAATATTAGGATTGGTGAGGATGTACTAAATAAATTATGATTTTAAATGTTGTATGTAGTGGATCTAGGTGGGTTTCTGTGGTTTTGACAGAACCCCCTTTCAAAGTTAGCAGTCTTAGTAGCTTTATTACTGCTGCATTGGCATAGCACATATACCAGTAGCATGCATGCAATTGTGTTTCCATTATAAAACCAGTTCTCACTTTAATCTTAAAATTTGAGATACTCTAACAGAGCAATCAAAGCTACAGCTTAGTCATAACTTTTAGCTAATTTGTGGTTGTCTAATGTCTTAAACTAGTAAACTGTGAACAAATGTTGTATTTTTCTTTTTGTAGGGTCCATACCCTTATGAAGATGAACTAGACCCAGATTTAGTTAATGCAGGTCAGTATGGTCTATGAGCCGCTGAAGTCACCTTCGGCAGCTCATAAGCTCCTGGTATGGTACATGCAGTGCACAGGTTACAATTATACATACATGTACTAGTGGCCATGGGTGTGTATTTAGCATGTGAGCACTGAAACTTTGCTGCCCTATTTTATCAAAATTTCATGACTCATATTAACTTTCTATGCCATTATGCTATGGCTATGTAGTTTTCAGGCCTATTAAACTGTTTATTTACTATAAACTGCTATATATAGGCAAGGAAACCAGTACAGTGATTAGGGGTGCATCTTTCTTCTCCAGTGATGAATCATTTGCAATGATCCGAGGGTGAGTGACCACTCAGATCACAATACCACAATATAATATTATGTACTACAAGTTTTGTTGAAATAAATAATCACGTGTTTCTCATAGTGGCCACATTGATTTGACCATCCTTGGAGCCATGCAAGTATCCCAGTATGGGGACCTGGCTAACTGGTTGATTCCGGTTAGTTAACGAAGAACATTTACACTAACATGTTAGGGAACTGTTTAGGGTAAATCTATCAAGGGTATGGGAGGAGCGATGGATCTGGTGTCCAGTAGTGACACCAAAGTTGTGGTTACCATGGAACACATTGCAAAGGTTGTCTTTGTTGTGGTGGAGAATTAGTTGATGTGTTGTCACCTTCACAGAATGGAGCACACAAAATAGTTGGAGATTGCAATCTACCATTAACTGGTACAAGATGTGTGGACAAGATTATCACTGAAATGGTAGGACAAATGGGTCATTTAGAAATAAAAACCTTGTCACCAGGAATTTCCACATCTAGACTACCAATGCCCTAAACTCTGTACCACTGCTACCAGTTATTCAGGTCCTGTCATTTTTTTACAAATACAAGTTAGGTTTATGCATAACATTCAGAATTCCATTCCATTGAGTCTTCCATTAAAGTGATGTGCGTTTTCTGATTCTAGAAAACAAAAGGGCAAGTAAAAGTTTAATCCCAGAAGCTGGCAAAAGGCATGATTCGGGGCTTGCAACTACAAAAGAATGTGATATTCATGCCATTTTAAACATAGCTAAGCTGTGAAGAAAGAGTATAACCTTAATATTTATGGCAAAAAAGGTTTTGTAAAATCAAAAGTGGCAACCACGTAGGGCTGAAACGATCATGGTTTTTTAGTATTCAAGTGTTCTCTAGAGATAACAATCGAGTACTCACGAATACTAGTTGCATGTAGTCGTACCCATCTGACATGCTTTGTACCAACCTTAAACAGTTTATAGCTTTTCAAGCAACACACATCAATGATACACACACTGATGTTAGTGTCCGACAAAAAAATTATGCCATTCAAACCTTACTCCCTGATGACAAATACATTATGTGATCTGGGTCACGAGATATTAACAAGTACTCGAGTACCAATTTTACTATCCGAGTACCAAAATCCTTAACGAGTACCCGTCAAGTATTAGTGTTTGTTTCAGCCCTACAACCAAGAAATGGCTGTAGTGATGTTAACACTGATTAATTTTACCACATATAATAATATAAGAATAATAGGGATACCTGCACTGTCATTGTTAACATGGATTTGATGTATTATACTATAGCATGTGTGACTGTTCTATTAGAGTGTATTGTTACAAAATACAGGCAGTGTTCGATGTTGATCCCAATAACGGGTTGACACTGGTGGAAATGGCAGAAGGTGTGAGTGAAGATGATGTAGGCAAGGCAACCGGATGTTCTTATAAAGTATGCGTCATAATAAGTACCTACATTAACAGTTGTAATATTATATTTTTTTAGGTTGCCGATAATTTAAAACCAATGTCACAAGTATGAACTTTATTGTATCTGTATATATTCACTGAAAATTTATTTTTATATGCAAAGTCTGTATATTTGTATTTATGATATAGCAATCCTTCATGATCCTTTGTGTAAATGCATGCTACATTATACAACAGTTTAGGGTTAATTTTCTACCGTACACTATAAATGCTTGGCATACAGATACAAATGCAAATTTGACAGGATCAGATTTGAACTTTTTTCATACATTTTGCACCATAAAAACAAAATGTTGTAAGTTGACTCCTAGCACTGATCTCTTTATATCAAAACATAGCCAAATAGTGTAGCTTTACTCACGGAAAATTTTAGACAAGTAAGTAAAATTATTTTTAAATTTTGGAGTTTCAAAGTTCAAAATCTGGGTCAAATTTTGTATGCAAAAAGGTACCTTTTTGCAAATTCGGTCACAAATAATATATACAAACATGCATACAAATGATTATAAGGTTAAATGGATGACCAAAGATTTGTGTACCCAAAAGGCTTGATATATATACTGTCAGCTGATGTAATTATTTCCAATCACCCATTCATTATTAATGACCTCTCTGTTGTGCATAGCTCATATTTCAAAGCATAATATAATTCAGTTGTTCAATATTGAATGTGGCAAACATAATATCATTCACTGCAGCGTCATTGAATTAAGTTATAAAGGATAACTAAAAATACCTTCCAGCAAGTGCTTGGTTGACTGACTGACTGACTGAGTATGAGAGAGAACCATCAATAGTAATAAGATGATACAATACATTATTAGTCCTCGGTCTTGTGCGACCACAGTCAGATCAAGCAAAATGTGATCTTGTGGGCACGGCAAGGAGTGTGTACATGTAAAAAAAAAAAAAGACTAACAACAACAGCAACAACAATAATTACAAGACAAAATTAAGTTAAGTGCTCTGATGACCAGTCACTACAATTCCTGGCTAAGAAAATCTTTTGCGAACATGTCATACATAGCATTGTTGAGGATCTGTTGGATGGAAGATTTGGTGGCTACAGAAAGTTGTACAAAGTCAATAAAGTTCTTGATGTTCTGAATGGAAGAAGGTAGGTAGTGACCTAGCACACTAATTTCAATAGGTTCATAATAGTTTGGGATCTGTAAGTGATCAAATTCCGCAAGCAGTTGATGATACTCAGCCTTGTTCTGTTTTCTGGACCTAGCAGATTGAATGTTGTGTTGTGTTCTGAGTCTAGAAGGCAGGTTAGTTCAAGTAAAGCAACAGAGGGTTCGCCTGAGTTATATACAACGATATCAACATAATGTCATTATTAAAAAAAAGACAAAGCATATGCATTATGCACAACATGAAGATTTTTTTTTAAAATGATTATACAGTAATTTACATAGATGGGGGGGGTGGACTTTTATGGGACAATGTTTGCAAGAAAAGATCGAGATACTCTAATAGAACAGTCAGGATCTAGATACTCTAATAGAGCAGTCACAGTATTCAGAGAAGCAGTGTAGCAAGCTACTTAGCTACATATGCGTAGTTATAAATAAGGAGATATACTTGTTGGAGGACAGCTATTGTCAGCAGGTAGTTAGTTACCTGTTGTTGTTTTTTTCTTTTCTATTCTTTTTTTGGTCTTCAGCTTACAGCTGGCCTGGCCCCCTCACTCCTTGACCTGCTCCAACGCCCCTGCAGTAATAAAAATGCTAAATAGTATTAACAGCCAGTATATATCACGTCATAGGTTTGGCTCTTGTTAAAATATCATATTCAATAGGTTTAGTAGAAGTGTGATGATGTGTGTCCTCTAGATGACTACTTTATTTTTTTGCTCCACGTATGTGACATGATTCTCTCCATCTATCAGAAGAACTGCCTGTGTCCTATATATAAGTAATACATCAGCACATAATACTTCTGTATATAACGCACATAAAAATCAGTCAGGTACTGTGGCTACACTTCTTGATCAACTATATCAATAGATCTTAGCGCCTATATATGTTTAACAGTCCAACTGCATGGTGCAACCTTGAATAAAAAATAGCATTGAAATCAATAATAGCAGCAATAAAAATCAATGGCTGCAATGACGTTGCTGACCAGTAGCAGTTTCTATAAACTAACTGAAGGTTGTATCCTTCTTGCAGCTTAGATATTTGCTCTTGGAATTTTTGTTCAGTGAGCAGATATCCAAACAACATTGGGGTTTGGCAATTAAGTGAACAAAATTAATGGTGGACCATTTATCTATAAACAGAGCTTATACTGTAATAAAACACACTCCTATCCTAATATAGCATGTATATAGTCTAATAATAGAACACATATTGTAATAGAACGCCAGTATAAATACGAGCAACAAAATAATCCGATAACAGATAATTTCAGATAACCAAAAGGGTATGATATATGCAATAATGTATTGCCAGCTTTTGGATTGTAGCATGCTTCATCATTTCTTTTTAGATCTTTATAATTAAATTATATGCACTTTATCATTAGTATCACATAATATAACCTATTATGGGCCTATAAAAATAATTTTTCTTGGTTAATGTAGTCAATGGCGGATCCAGGATTGGACATTTGGGGCAAATGTCCCCATCAGTGGAAGAGCCATATTTCTTTTGATAGAGATACTATGCACCTTGTCATAGTTGTCAGACCAAAATCAATCTGCATATTATCACCATTTATTGCAAAGTCACCTGAAACTAAAGTTACAACAGCTGTCACTCTTTCCTAGCTAACATATTGTGTGACCACATAGACCATTGGTAACATATATTATATGTTTCTAGTCAGGTCACCGGAGGGAGAGTCACGGGCACAACCTGACTCACCAGCTGCTCTAACAAGGGAGAGGATTGTACGACGTGCAGCATTGGTACTTCTATAAAAAAAAAAAACAGAAACAAGTAAAAATTAGGAATTTTAAACTAGAGTAGGGATCAGCTAGAATACAGTGCATTAATAAAAAGTACTGAAACAAGTTTGAGTTAGTGAACAAAGTGAATATCTATAGTATGCATTTCAATTATGGAAACTCTGCAGTATGGATATCCACTTCTTTTGTGTTACAGTAATTTGCTGTCATAATAATATACTAACTCAAACTTGTTTCAGTACTTTTTATTGTTGCACTATATTCTAGTTGATCCCTACTCTAGTTTAAAATTCCAAATTTTTTCTTATCCTTGTAGCTATAAGTAAAATCTGACCTGGCTCAAAACTGATCCAAACAAAATCTTTTCGACTTTTCTCTCTGACTACTACCCAGATGTTACTTTAGATGGTGCACTGTATGGCCATCTATTGGGTTCTGAAACATCCCAACAAGTGAAGTAAATGGCCATACTAGTGCACCATCTGAAGTAACATCTGCGTGGGGTTCCTAAGGCACCCCATTACCGTTTCTACGTCACATCAATGACATAACTCAAAATTTTAGATCAACAGTGAAGCTATATGCATGCTGACAGCATCTTACTTTATAGACCCAATTTTACCATTGAAATATTACAAAATGACCTGGATTATCTTCAGTTATGGGCAAATGAATGGAAAGTGTGCCCTAAAATGTGAATATTAAGAGCCCTAGGCCCTGGCATCACAACAAGTGCTACCCCCTAAAAAAGTTGCATCCTTTACCCCTTATTACTTCCAGATCTCTTCCAGATTCAATCTCATGATTGTCATTCTTCAAAAATTTTCTTGGGGAACATTACCTCCAGAACTGTCAAGCTGAATCATGCTATGCATGCTGCATTAGCCTTGTACACTGGTAAGCATTCCCTCTGAAGTATAGTCCCTTCACTGACACTTTACCACACCAGCCATATAACTGTATAATCATGTGCTTGGTTACTTTAAGATTGATTAATGACACTATAGCTGAGAGGACAAAATACTTCAACAACATAAAATGCTAGCATCATCTGCGTCTGATATCTATGCATCTTTCTGCATGCTTTCTCCCAGCTCCTGTTCTTTAAGCTATATATTATGCAAAAATTACCACCTACAGGAGGAGGAGTCAGGAGTGCTAGGAGTCAGTGCAGGAAAATCACAGGTCTAGGAGCTCAAGGCTGTGCCATGTCCCACCAGTGAAGATTTGGACATCTGAAATCCCACCTAGACCTTCACCTGCTGTGTGAGACATGGACAGTTGGCTTTTGCTTCCCCAGTTAATACCAGGTACCCATTGATGTTACAGCTGGGTGGGCTCAGTGCTTCCCCAATTAACATCAGGCCACCAGATCCCCCGCCATTTAAAGACTGGAGCAATGTGAGCAAAGCTTCTTGCTCAAGGAAACAACAACAACAGTGCCAATTTGGCATAACTGAGCATTGAACTGGGAACCTTTCGATTACCAGGCCAATGCTCTAATCACGTACACTTGGCTATGTTGCCACACATGTACACACACACACACACACACACACACACACACACACACACACACACACACACACACACACACACACACACACACACACACACACACATACACACACATTGGAAAAATGACATGGATGCACGCATATACAGGTAGATTTGCTTAAAATCGACTATTAGTATTATAATCAGTGTAAATTAGAGCCAATTTAACAGTCTATTTCAAATGTGGCCACCTCTGGAGTACTTCAATTTTGCACTCTCAAGTTTGTTTTGCAGAGCATGATCATCATCATGAGGTTGATCACCGTTGATGATTCTTTAGCTATGTACATAGTGACCCCAAAAAAGGTTTTTGGGCTCGGGCACTGTGAGACTACCATGTACAAGTAAAAGTGTGTGTGTGTGTATTTTGTCCTAGAGTAGATTTAGGGGGATGCATGGAGGGCTGAAGCACCCCGGGCCAAATTTTTACTATGTGCTAGCTAGAAAGATAGTAGAAGCTACAGTATAGGCAATAAAGAGTGAGAAGAGCTAGTCTTTTCTAGGAATCAACAAGAGGGTTGTATTTCAAGGATAAAAATGCTAAAAAATTGCTATAACATTAAAATACCCTAATAGAACAATCAACTACTCTAATAAAACATCCATTATTAAAATTTCTTAAAAGTATAAAGAACAAAGACCAACTCCTATACATACTTATAATGAACTTATAGTACTACAGCATTTATGCTGTGCCCTTTATGAATTAGTTACTATACCATGCAATGCTAGAAAATAAATAGCCAAAGCCAGTAAAGTGACTAACAATGCAATGCTTATTCAATAAGGTTCAGTCAAAATTATTGACAAAATTCAATCTCAGAAACTGAGCTAAACTCCTGTGGGGGCATATCCAAGACCTCCCTGGATAAAGCATGGTCCTCATGCTGAGTGTGCTTTGCACACTGTACTACTGGGGCGGATCTAGGATTTCCAAAGGGAAGGGGTGCTAAGCTAGAGGGCAACTAGCTATTGTGGGAGTTCAAAAATGTGGCAATTGATTGATACAACTACCTGTCTAATCCACCCCTGTCTGTGGTTTTGCCACTTTTGTGCAGGTACAATTACTGATTACACTATGTGGACACTATAGGGGCATGTGCTAAGGAAAATGTTGCAATTCAATGGCTTAGTTGTTCACCTTTGTCCTGGATGAGTGGTCCGGAACTGCTGAAATTGTATACAAGCACGAGTTCTAAAAAATTATTAGAAACTCTTGATACAAGATTTCTGGGTGGATTTCTGATTTCTAAGTTGATTTCTACTGCTTTTCACCACTTGCCCTTTCAGTTGGGAGGCTTGGAATCAAGTGGCTCATATCATTCGCCTTTCTATAGGCTATTGTAATTCTGCCGGTACATGTTTTGGTGTCTCATCTGGTGGGGACTTGTTAAGTCATCATATACCATTGCCTGGAGAGGAATCTGACATATCTTTTTTTGAACACTAATCTATCTCTATGTCCAACATGATGCTTGCTCTCACAATGATTTTCAATCTACTCTAGATGATAATTATATTGTTTAACTTCTTATTCATATGAGCTGGTTTCTGTAGTGCACCATGCCTTGCTTCAAGATCACCCTGGTGCAAGGTATTGCATCTTCCAACCATTCTCGTCCAGGGGATGTTTGCCATCCAGATCAGTTTCCATCTCACTCGCCCACTTATTTTTGGCTTTGGCTGTCAGATGCATGTCCCGCACTCTGCTGCTTCTCAGGTTGGGGTGGTTGCTGCTGCCAATGAAGAGGTTAAGGACAGCTGTCATTTCAACTTTTTTATCTGCAGTCAATAAGGGGATTTCTTTTGCTTGTAAGATTATCAACTCTATACTGACCCAATTGTACACTGATTAAGGTTAGTCTCGTCCTCGCAGACCCTTCCCTCCGGGGTGGCGCTTATCGATTAGAGATTATAAGCGCCCCCTTCTCGAAGGGGGCGCTTATAATCTCTAATCGATAAGCGCGAGGACGAGACTAGATTAAGGTTTGCCCCATCACTATTGAAACGTTTTACATTATGTTCTTTGTTCAGAGGATGATTTGGACTTTGGTTCGGTGGTAGTGCGGGTTTTATCAAGTAGTATAGTTGTAGCTTTTGTTATAGATTAGTTTGTCGTCATTAATTGTGCTACAGTTTACGGATTTTCCAATTTACAGAGAAACACGGAGGGCACAGGCTTAATTGGATTTCGTTTTCCGCTCCGCGTTTCTACCCTCGTCGACCCTCGTTTCTACCACACGAGCTAGCGTACGAGATTTCAGTATAGGATTGTCGGACCCCTCGGTCATGGGCAATGTCCTAGGCAATCATGTTGAAATTTCTTAGCTGTCAGAAGCGTCCCTTACAGTCGGCGATTTTTTCGAGTGTCCATCATCATATTTTACAGGTATTAAAGCAATGTGTTTGCGTGTGTGTTAGTGGTAGTCGCTGTGTAGAACCAATTATTTTTCTTGCAAGCTAGGCTCTTCGTGGCCATTTCAAACCCCCCATACCCTAAAAGTATCACGTTGTCCGATATCGATATGATAGAACATGATGCAATAGTACTAGTTTTGATTGATCTCAAAATTGTGACTAGGCCTTAGCTTCTCACAGGTCCCCAGTGGAATAACACTCAAATGTGAACAAACATTTTCACTACTTGCAACAGGGAGAAGTGTAAAGCGTCATGTAGCTTCTTTGGTTTTCCAACTGTCCATATTTAGAATGATAACAGTAAACAATTGCATGTTTGTGGCTAATTAAGAAGCCATATCACACTGATTTATTTTGTTCAGCTGGACTGCTTTTCCATGAAACCAGACTTCAGTCCCCAATTAACAGTCCAGCAAGGTGTGACTACAACTGTATCATTCATTCCCATATAGCCCTGATATGTGTTCCACATTTACAAAGATGTCCTGCCTGTAGTATTGCTGCCTTACACTATTGTATATGTGTGAATCACTGCTAATCAATGTTCATAAGTTACTGGCCAGCTGCCTATGTACCCTACAATTTCTGTGAAATTTCTACTGCTGTCTATTAGTGTCTAACCTATGTACGTCTCATCCATATGTAAAGCAAGTAGCAAGAGTTCCCTTAGAAATATTATGAACTCTTGGTAGGAGTTAAACCCTCAGGAGAGTCTGATTATGAAAGACAAGCACATTCAGTATTGGCCACATGTGAAGTCATATCATCCAGCACAGCAAAAATTGAAACCATACATACCAACTTGTTTATCAAGAGTTGTCTGTGAAGTCTAAACTACTTCAAAGAGGTGTGCCATAACACTATGATATCATCGTTATCACATGGTTAAACATATATAAAGTTCAAAGTGAGATTTAGTTAAACTATGAAATCATGATATCCTAGGGTTTAGCAAGTTGGATTTGGGATCACAGAAATTAGAGGTAATGAAACAATTAAGAGAGGTCACAGATATGCTAGAATTAATTCTACTTCAGTCCATACCCATGACTAAATTAGGATAAAACGTTCACTAGTATACCTGCAGGTGTAGGCGACCTCCCTTGTTTCCCTACTTTTTTCTGTGATCCCTAACTGTGTTAATCCCTTAGCAATTAGCTGTGTTGCATCAGGTCTTGTGTTGGTTGACAATAGCAGTGTTTCTCGGTCTTTCTGTCTCTCTCCACACACACAACACAGACACACACGTGCATGTGCACACACAGGACCTCTCTAATGTGACACCTCTGTAATCCAGAATATCTAGATGTAATGTGACACTGTTTGCTACACCAATAAGACTTCAACATCGTCACTAATGTTTTGAACATTGCATTAAAGAGGTTTCACTGTATATCCTCAAGCATGGACTATCCCATCACAAGTTAATGTTGTTTTATCCTAGAGAGGTTTGTCCCAGTCAACAAGACTATGCCGTCCAGTAGAGTTCTATGATGACCACACTGCAGGAGAAGCTGTTAGAGATATCAAAGATGGGAGCACTCTTCTAGTTGGAGGTACGTAGGTAGTCTCACATGACCAGCCCACTATTTGCTTTTTAACTTTTGTGTGGGCTGTCATGCGAGCCAAGTACATTTGTGTGTAAATCTGTGATGTAATCATGATCATATGTGTTCAGGTGTAGAGTTATCATTTAACACAATATTTTTGTGTAACAATAACATTTTGTCAAAATAGCCTTGTTCCAATGTGTTGCTGAGTTCCACTATACATCCCTTATGTTATTTGTATTGGCAGGATTTGGCCTGTGTGGCATTCCAGAGAAGTCAATTGCAGCAATTAAGGATTGTGGGATAAAAGATCTTACAATTGTCAGTAACAACGCTGGGATAGAGGGACATGGATTAGGAATCTTGCTGAAGTCTAACCAGGTGTGTTAATAATCTAACGATTTTGTGTATGATAGATTGTGTCCATCCCTTAAATGAAGAAATTAAGCCAATAAGCTTTGAGGACTTGTATTTTATGAATGTATAATTATGGCGATTTTGCTCAAAAGTTGGTATGTTGGGTGTGAATATTTTGAGAGTGTGGTGTAATTGAAACTACTCTGTGTGGTGTATACTGTAGTATGTACTGATACTGTAGTATGTACTGATACTGTAGTATGTACTGATACTGTAGTGTCTTTCAATCACTCAAGTGTGTTTTACAGATCAAGAAAATGTACTCATCGTATGTCGGTGAAAATGCCTTATTTGAACAACAGTACTTGACTGGAGACCTTGAAGTGGAGTTGGCCCCTCAAGTATGTGTGTTGTGTGGGTGTGGGTGTGTGTGCGCGCGTGGCTGTGTGTGCATAGTACATACATGTGGCATGTAGCCCATAGTCCTGCTGTTTAGGTTATAGACATGCATCATACCTTATTGGACTCTTTAGAGATTATTTTTCAACTGTCTATATAAGATTGAGATTGACTGCTTAGTTGGAGTATATTTTAGTAAAGGTATATGCTCTATTAGAGTAATTGAACTATGTATGTATCGATCTTTGTACTGGCCTGTATAGAAGCAATATTTGATGTTGCATACTGTGTCAGTTGTACAAAACATATTTAACCCCCGATTAATTCAAAGGATAATTTAGGGAACAGATAATTTAGGGAACAGAATTGATCATAACTCCCTGTTAACATGCTTTCAGCCTTCTTGTGCTGCCCTAGTGAGGTAAATGTACACTGTCATCTGGTGCTATTACTGATGTTTGTTGACAGGGAACACTAGCAGAGAGGATCAGAGCAGGAGGTGCAGGGATCCCAGCATTTTATACTCCCACAGGATATGGTACTCTCATACACAAGGGTGGTCTAGTGATCAAGTATAACAAGGATGGGACTGCTATGATTGAGAGTGTGGAGAAGGAGGTGAATCAGTGTAGTGTGTGTGTGTGTGTGTGTGTGTGTGTGTGTGTGTGTGTGTGTGTGTGTGTGTGTGTGTGTGTGTGTGTGTGTGTGTGTGTGTGTGTGTGTGTGTGTGTGTGTGTGTGTGTGTGTGTGTGTGTGTGTGTGTGTGTGTGTGTGTGTGTGTGTGTGTGTGTGTGTGTGTGTGTGCAGTGTAGCTAGCGAAGCACAGAATTCAGTGCAGTACAACACATACGCATACCGTATTTCCTCGTATAAAAGCCACATTCAAATAAACACCTGATCCTAAATTAAGGCCAGGGGGCGCTACCTTAATGCAAGGGGTAGTAGAGATGACAATAGCGTAATTTGTAGAACAAGCCTTACTACAACTATTGAAACCCGGGACTTGTCAAAAGTATGTCAACAGCAGCAGCAACAAGATTTTTCAGCTGGTTCACAAATGGATTATAAGAAATAAACGCCTAGGCTTTTATATACGAGGAAATACGGTACACACGCACACAACAACAACAACACATGCACACTCTCTCTCTGTTTCTCCAGTGTAGAGAGTTTGATGGTAGGAGGTACATAATGGAGAGAGCCATTACTGGAGACTTCTCACTGGTCAAAGCGCAAAAAGCTGATAGAGCAGGCAACTTAGTGTTTAGGTAATGACATATACAGTAGAGTAGTGTGATAAATGTATCATGACTTGTAGTGTTTCTAATGGGTGAGGAAGAGCTTAGGTTAGATGACTAACATTTGACTCTTATAAATTTTGATTTAGTCCCCAAAGTCAAACCTGTTGTCATGATGAGCCAGAGGAGGTACGACACACTCATGTGGGCTCATCAGATTTGAATAGAGCATTTAAAAATCAACTTTAGGAGGGTTTCATTGACAACTAGATGTTAATTAAAAGCTTTTCTAATATATGATTTAATGGACTTTATCCACAATGACGTCACGAGCAACAAGATGGCTGCATTTTGGGGTACTAATGTACAGACGCCTATGGAAAAATTCTTTTGATCGATCGTATTTCACTCGTGAAGAAAGATACCAAGGTGTAACCAACAGGTATGGGTATAAAGTAACAAAAACTATTGCAAACAAGCGTTATCTCGAAAATTTTCCAGCATGCGATACAAATCATTTGTTGTACTGTCTTATAACCGTACCTGTTGCTTAGAGCTCGATATCTTCTTCCCTGGCTGAAATATGATCAATCAAAAGAATTTCTCCATAGGCGCCTGTACATTAGTACCCCAAATAACGCGGCCATCTTGTGCTCGTGACGTCATTGTGGATAAAGTCCATGGTGCAGTGAACCCTACTGAACCCCAGTGGTTTGATATTAATATACAGGATGATTGGAGACATCATCACATGATGAAGAGCTTACCGCATGAAACAGACAGCAAACAGCAACAATGGAACAGGATAGATTTGGAAATTGTATTCAATGTCCCAGATTTAGTTTAGAGGTCAAAATACAGTGTATATAATTAACAAAATTCTTTTGATAGTGCTTAATGTGTGTCATACTTCCTCTGACGATGAGCAATAAGATTGGCTACATTATACACTGCAACATATATACACCACATACACTTCTGATGTTTTAATAGGCTGTCCACACGTAACTTCAATGTTCCAATGGCTAAAGCTAGTAAAGTGACGATAGCTGAAGTGGAGGAGATTGTTGAGACTGGTGAGATTGATCCTGATCAGGTCCATGTATCTGGGATGTATGTTGATCGAGTGATCAAGGGATCAAACTACGATAAAAAAATTGAGGTAATGCAAGACTGTTTAGTTAGGTACAGTGTGTGTGTGTGTGTGTGTGTGTGTGTGTGTGTGTGTGTGTGTGTGTGTGTGTGTGTGTGTGTGTGTGTGTTGTATGTGTGTGTGTTGTATGTGTGTGTGCAGTATAGTGTCATTTTGTACTCAAATGGCACACTGATGCGGTTGCCAAAGAGAGTCATGTGACCTTGTTACACAAGTGACCAGCTTCTACATATATATTAGAGCTACAGTTTCCCTAACATTTATGTTTTTGCTGTTACCACAGCACATGATAGTCCATTGTGTAATTGAGAACTTATTGTTAGCAGAATCTCTTTGCTGGGTGTATTGGTTTTAGGTACAGTTGTATTTTCCAGAGGAAGACAACCAGGACACCAGAAGGGGAGTCATCAGCACAACCAGACTCACCAGCTGCTCTAGCAAGGGAGAGGATTGTACGACGTGCAGCATTGGAACTGAAGGATGGAATGTACATCAACCTGGGAATTGGAATTCCCATGATGGCACTAAAGTTCATCCCAGTTGACATCAAAGTTACTCTGCACAGCGAGAATGGAGTACTGGGACTGGTATACTATTATATACATATCAAGGGCAACTAGTTAGTAATGTATATTCATAGGGACCTTATCCATTAGAAGAAGAAATAGATGCTGATTTGATCAATGCTGGTATGTATTGATAACTGAGACTGGATGGCACTGTGGTGAAAGGGGAGGTCTTTAAAAGTCTCTTAAAATTTGCTATTTAGGTTTTGTGTTAGTGAAAGCTTTTATAGTTGGGTCTGTGACCCCTACTGGAAGTAGCCATTGCCTAACTTTCTTATAATGCTGGATTTCCAGCATGTGCACTATTAGAGAATATTTATGGAATAGGAAGTTTATTCAGCTGCTGGGAAGGTTATTCAGCTGCTGGGAAGGTTATTCAGCTGTTGTTGTATAAACAGCTGAATAAACTAAACAGCCCTCATGTATCACTTGTTGTGATCAACAGTTTTGTTTTTTTCCAATTCTGTTCTAGAGTATTCATCACATGTGCATGATTGCAAATTTAGTTTTATTCTATACAATGCACAACATACAAAGTATTAAAAAAAGATGTTACAGTATACAGTGTCACAGAGATTAATGTAATAAAAAAATGTGTTGGTGACTTATCTGTACATGATTCTCAATTATGATTTCTTTGTAAAACTTGAAGATGTTTTGTGATGTAGAGAGTAAGTAGTCTTGGTATCTATGGTTTTTTTTCTTGGTATCTATGGTTATAAGTCGTCACGTCATTGTTTGTGCTATGTTACAGGCAAGGAGACTAGTACAGTGATGAAAGGAGGATCTTTCTTCTCCAGTGATGAATCTTTTGCAATGATCCGAGGGTGAGTATCTATGCTACAATTGGAGATGTATTGCATCATATGAAAGAAACTGGTACCAAGTCAGAAGATGACTTTTGCACTCAAATAAGTATTAGACAATGGCATGCAGCATTTCCTTTGATGTGTGGAGGTCTCTTATTTACGAAGAAACGTGGTATCAGGTGTCTTACCTCAGGTGTCTTACCTGACAGTTGTTTACAACCACAATGTGGTCCACAGTAATGCAATTAGCCTTTTGTGGATAATTAGTATTTAGCACATCAGTAAACACCAAGGGAAACAATGTGATTGTGAGCAGATTGTAAGAAAGAAATTACACTCAGGTACAGAGAGCTTGCATCCTTAACAACTGTTGCTAGTCGGCCATACTTGGGGGCAGGTTTCAATGAGATGAATGCCCTTGGTTCGTCACTGCAAGATGCCAACAATGAGTATTGCTGTCAGACGCTAGGATAAAGTTGGAAACAAATATTGAAAACTAGGTTTAATACAGACAAGCGAATTATTAATTTTTGACGAATTTTAATAGAACTTTACGTGGGCAAGATCAAAGGAAAAAGTGTACTTTAAATTTCATAAAGTGCACTCAGCCGGCCAACTGCTTCATCGGTCACAAAGAGTGCTTTATTGCACCGCAAAGAGTGGTGCAATATAGCACTCTTTGTGGGCAATAGAGCACAGTTGCCCACGTGCCTTAGTGTAGGCTAATAACCTACGGGGCCAGTACGACTAATCACCCAAGCCAGTGAAGGTTGATAGCCTCGCCGCACTGAGTGATCAATCACCCTAGCCAATACGAGTTCTACCACTGGATTGCTTTTATAGACATACCTAAATGCTTCAATGATGGGTGGAAGAAGGTTACTTTGCTGTTACGTTTGTAAATGTAAACGGACAAGTCCTGGAGATATCACGGAAATACTTCACCATGTGACTCACAATAGAATCAATTGTGGGTTGCGAGCAAAACCTGCCAAAAGATGCAATGAATGTCTACCATGCCAAACTATGGTGAACTGCGCGTGAGTTACTTTGTTAAACTGGTTTGTGTGTGTTCAGGCTGCTAATAGTTCGTGCAATGCGTGTTAATTACTAGTTCTAGTGTATGGTGAAGCTACACGAGTAGAAAGTTCCATAAATCATTTAAAGCATAGCCTTCTCGTGCTATATGAAAAATAAAGTACTGGGCGCTTGGCCTTGATGCTAATAAAGCACTCAGCTTTGCCTCGTGCTTTATTAGCATCTCGGCCGTGCGCCTCGTACTTTATTTTTCATAAAGCACTCGCAGCTATACTTTAACATATACTAAACTTTTGACCATGGCTATCCTAGTTTATAGTTATCCTAGTACAAGTGACTAACCTAGAGAATATGTCCCGTTCTCCGCTTAACCATTGAGAATGACTGCAGCCTTCGTCCTCTGCCCTCAAGTATGGCTAACCAGCAATGGTTACTAAGCATTTTGCGACACGCGTTTCCTATGCAACTTCTCTATGCTGTTATTTGTGGCTAGCTCAGTGGAGATTAGACCATCATAGTAGCTGGTTAATCAAAAAAATCCATTAATTCAGTTTGTGGCCTTCGCATTAAAGCACACTCTGTAGACCTAGACAGCCATGCTAGCACTGGCTATTAATTCACATTCGCTGCCATTCACATGTATCTATAATGTCTGAAATATACTTTTTATTGACTTCACAAACCTTTATTCACGTGCGACCTCGCATCTTTTGCTCGCTGAAATACCCTTGGTGTTTATAATGGGAACTCTCTACTAACTCACTTCTTCTACGCCATTGTCTAAAACACTTAGACACTAGTAATAGACGTCTTTGAGGATTTAAAAACCATCAATGACGTCAATAAGTACCGAGGTGCAGCCAAGGTAATTATTGACGTCACCGATGGTTTTTAAATCCTCGAAGATACCTATTACGAGTGTCTAACTATTACGAAGATTGCCAAGGCTTAAGTTGGTAGTCTGGTGGCTTGTCTACCCAATGGGTGGGCTGCTTCCCCAGTTGACATTAGGTCCCCAGGCGAAGCAAATTCCCAACTGTCCTTGTCTCGCTTAGTGGTGTTGGGATCGCCAGGTGTTGTGACCTCTCTCCTTGAGACCTGGACAGTCCTCCTGTGGGTTACTAGTCCTGCCCCAGGAGGATTTGCCTACACAAGACTCAAGTGCCTGAGTGGTGCACAGGCATCCCAGTGCTGGTTCACTGGGTGGCAATATCTGTGTTTTGCACAGTTGCCGGAGGCTTTGCTTTGCTACCCTATGGTAGTATTAATTGATTTATTCCTTGTGTCTTGTGTAGTATGCCTTGCAATAATTTAGACATGTTTTCAGCTTGCGTAGTTACATCTACTGATAATTCTGTAAACCATTTCCATCACACTTTTAGTGGTCACCTTGACTTAACCATTCTTGGAGCAATGCAAGTGTCACAGTATGGAGACCTAGCCAACTGGATGATACCAGTGAGTGTAATGTCTATCTCCTCAATGCTAAAGTTTCCCTCCTCTAAATTTATTGTTTGTTGTTCTCTGTAGAAGAAAATGGTGAAGGGTATGGGAGGAGCGATGGATCTGGTGTCCAGTAGTGACACCAAAGTTGTGGTTACCATGGAACACACTGCAAAGGTCGTCTTTGTTGTGGTGGAGAATTAAATGATGTGTTGTCACCTTCACAGAATGGAGCACACAAAATAGTTGGAGATTGCAATCTACCATTAACTGGTACGAGATGTGTGGACAGGATTATCACTGAAATGGTAACTAGTCTATGCAATAACTAAGATACCTATTATATCCAACTGGTTTCAAACTTCTGTAATGTTTCTGGCTTCTTATTCTGTTTGTTTCTGCAGAATAACATATGGATCTGTACCATTGGGTTTTCATACAGTATTTATGCTGAACATCTCATAACTCAAGTATACTAGTTGTTGAAAGGAAGGTGTTAGGAAATAAAAAACAAATCCATTGCTAGTCATACAGCAGTCATATGACTTACATAAGTACTAAACCATACCACACCCCCTTACTTTGGGCAAGCAGGTGTCATCACAAATGACATCACTGCTATATCAGTGAGGGGAACATTGACTAGCCAGTTTAATCACAATCCCAATTGGTGCCTCCCCCAAGGTGGTTGTTTCATGCACTGGCTACATTTAACCCTTAAATCCACAGAGAATGCGTGTTTACACAGTATTGGCACGCATGGCAATACTAGGTGAGGTAACTTAATTCTTATAGCCTACAACAGCACACTGATTAAAAGTCTGTTCACTGGGATGGGATACTTAGAGAAGGTTAAATGAACACTGTAGCTTACTTGTTGAGAAGCAATTAACAACAGCAAATATTGTCTGTGTGTTTCAAAATTCTAGCCACATGTTTAATTTCGATTGTGGGTTTACTCACGTGAGTTGTATATGGCCTGATAGAAAATTTGATGGTGAATCGAGCAGAACTTGTTGCAAGGTGATAAGAGCAACCACCATCAAGCTATGGATCATTTTATAAAGGTACGTAAAGGGTTTGTGTGTTTCCTTACCAACAAGTTACTTGCACGGCTAGTTTTTACCTCACCATTTAGCGTTAGGGTAAAACCCGAGGTATCATTTTAATCCTTGTTACATCCTGAGTAGAATGACGTAAATTGCATAGCCATAGGGCAGGCACTTCAAAAGTTACAGTGCCTTGCGGATTTAACCCTTAAACTCGCATAATCCAGAAAACTGGATTTAAACTTGATAAATACGCATGCCTTGCACAAAACACTGTAACTTTTGAAGTGTCCATCCTATAACAATGTCATTCTACTTGTGATGTAACAAAGATTAAAATGATACCTAGGGGTTTACCCTAATGCTAAATGGCGAGGCCAAAACTAGGCGTGAAAATAACTTTTCGGTAACGAAACACAGAAACCCTTTACATACCTTTACAAAATAGTTGATAACTCAATGGTAGTTACTCCTATCATCTTGTAACAACTTCCAATCGATTTGTCGTGAAATTTTTTATCAGGCCATATACAATTCACGTGAGTAAACCCACAATCGAAATTGAACTTGTGGCAAGAATTTTGAAACACAGAGACACGACTCGTCACTGTTCATCGCTTCATAAAAAGTAAGCCACTGTGGTTAGTGTTCGTTTTAACCTTCTCCAAGTAGCCCAGTGAACACACTTTTAATCTATGTGTATTTGTAGGCCGTAAGAATTAAGTTATCCCACCTAGTATCGCCATGCGTGCCCATATTGTGTAAACACGCATTTCCGAAAAGTTCTCTGCGGGTTTAAGGGTTAATTATTGTATACTAACAAAGGCAGTGAAATAATATTGCAAATCCTCTGGTTGTAGTTATCACATGAATGTCCGTAAGTACTACAAGGCTCTTTGCTGTACTGATGGGCTCCCAACTCTAATAGGAAAGTCATTTTGACATAACATTCAAGCAAGTTACATACTTAAAGAGCTTTTGGGTCCTATGCAATTAGATAGTGCATACCCAAACACCAAAAGACATCACTTTTACATCTTGACTGTTCTATTAGAGTGTTTTGTTACAACTACAGGCAGTGTTTGATGTTGATCCCAATAATGGGTTGACACTAGTGGAAGTGGCAGAAGGTGTGAGTGAAGATGATGTAGGCAAGGCAACCGGATGTCCATTTAAGGTGCTGACCTTTCTTAAAGTATGATACTTTATCATGTTTTTGTTCTTTATTTCAGGTTGCTGAGGTGTTACGGCCGATGGCTCAAATGTAAAATATAACAACACGTTAATGTATACATACATAAATCAGGTCATACATAAACCAATTACATTGTACTATGAATTATTCATTTGTGTTCTCAAGGAAAAATATACATGCTTACACTCTTATAGGGAGTAGTCATTGAAATATGTTGCTTGTTATGTTTTGATGGAGACAACCAAACTAAACAGATTATTATTATCAAACTAGATCAGAATTGTTTAAAGTTAATGCACTGGAGTCACACAAGTATCTGTACCAAGTGTGATGAAAATGAACAACAGTTGCTGCTGTCCAAATTTTCATCACTTTTCCATTGAAAACTAAAGTTTGTGAAAATCTTGGGTATATGGGTGACAGGCACTCTTGGGAAATAGTAAATTGCAACTTTGAAAAGGTGTTCATTTTTAGCTCTTCTATGACTGTAGTATTTGCTTTTGGTGGAGCAGCTGGTACATATACAATTTTGAGTTTAAACTTTGTCACACAAACCAGTATAGCAGATAATTTGTCATATCAATAGTGCTGACCCTGAACAATCTTAGAAATGATGGAGTACACGATGCAGTACACCACAATCTTTTGTTTGCATTAGTGCTGCTTTATGATCCTGAACTTATCGATTTATGCTTGCAGTTTTCTACCCCCCTATATATAAAAGCATGCATGCGTGCTAACAATTATTTATACTACAATTGAGGATAACATCCACAGATCTCTTATTCAGACTTCATGGATAAGGCAGCAGGCCACCAAGATTAAGCCAAGTGACCGCTTGGTGTTGTAGTAGGTGGGGCAGTTTCTCTGAGAATATTCATCATTAAGCACCTCTACTATAGATGTGTTGATGAATTTTGCCAGACTACTAAAACTCTCCCTATAACTTAGATGGAAGTAAACAGATAAATAGAATCCAGTCTGGCTCCTTTGAGCATAGATGCATGACTGCAGGCTTGTCCATTACTCTGGGTCCAACATGGTGTACAGATACATGGAGGCACCTTTTTGGTATGCCATCACTTGTAACTCAATCATATGCTTACAAACGTAAAAGAAAGCATGACTGACAAAACCAGGAAAAATTCTGAGTCATACAAGCGTGTACATCTGGAGAAAAAGTATCATATAACACCACCAATTCCAGATGAAGATTATGGGCCAGATGCCACTGCTCCAGACATCACCAGTCAACAAAATCTTCATGACATCTGTAAAGAGTTCCTCAAGTCCCTGTGTGTTAGTGATGCAAAAGCTGCTGAGCTAGCTGCTGCTACTGCCAATCATGACGTTTCTCCGAACAGTTTATGGCAAAGGCTTCGGAGTGTGCAGCTAACAGCTTCATCATTTGCTCCTGTGGTCAAACGTAGATCGAAGTTTGAGAAATTGGTTGAGTTCATCCTTTACAGGCCACCTTGGAATACAATATCTGCATTGGAGCGGGGCAGAAATCATGAAGAAGCTACATAAACAGCATACATAATTGTCAAAGCCAATGTAACAATCACTATTGGGTTTCCAAACCTTGATTATATATTTCCAAACCTTGATTAAAAATATACATTTCCAAACCTTACTTGTATTACATGATTTGGCTTCTCACAAAGTTAAGGAGGCTGGCCATGGACAATTTTTCCCTGAAAAGTCAACAAAATTAATAATGTCCTTGTATATAGCTAGACCTAATATCAACAAAGATGAACAAAATGTAAAATGCTTTATTTTAAATAGCTTCCAAAACTTCTTTGAAGATTGAGTGTCCTTCTAAGGTACATGGTCTTTTGGTGAGTGTTGTACTATTAGTTTGGGAAATAAATCTCTATCATGAACCACTACTGGGACTCATGTAATACAACTGGCTTAAGGCTTCACACTTCTGTAAAGATTGTTTTGTCTTTGCAACATTTCTTTGATCTCACATTGTAGTTTCAACATCTCTAATCAGCTATCATGCATGTACAGTCCCTGTATAAATTCTTTTCAGTGAGATCAGTATAATTTATTCAACGCAAGGTATGATACAAATAAGGTTCTGATTATTTTTTTGTCTCATGGGCAACCCTTGTATTTGTAGATCTGTGTACAGGGGAAATAAAAATATTTTTCAAAATGTGTGCTTGTATAAAATTTACCGTTGTGAAATGAAATTACCATAATTCGCTTTATTTTCATGCAAAAACAATCCGTAAAAAATAAATAATTTTTCGTGTGATTTACATGAGTGATTGCTCTATTACTGTATTAGAGTAGTTCAAACTTTAATATGTAAAAATTTTCTTGTAAGAAATTTTTGTACAAGTTTTGCATACGAAAACTATTTTACAATGAAAAAAGCAAATTATGGTAGTGAATGCTCTCTAGAAGAATATTCAGCTGTATGAGCTGGCTACTCCAAATGAATTACAATGGTTAATCCTTTTTGCATGTGATTTAGGCTTAAAGATGTAGTCTCATGTGCCAGATGGTTTGTACATAAATTTATAAATCTATGGATTGTATGGGGTGGAAAATGCATCCCCTCCCCCCCTCCCACATACACACACAAACCGTCTGGTACACTAAACTATTATTACTAATAGTTTAGACTACACAGATAATTACAAAGACTACAAAGATAATTAGGATAATTATCAAGACTACATGTAGTTGTACTATTAAGAGTGTTTCACTATAGCTTTGGTGAACCTTGGTTTAGGTGACTGTTCTATTAGAGTGTATTGTTGCAAACCAAAACTAATGCTCATTGAAAAAGAAGCAGTTGAAATTGATGGTTTACGGGTATAGGTATGGTATATGCCCTTTCATGATATGACCATCTCATTGCTGGGCAACAATACGTAGGCCAGCATAATATTCCAGCCATAGGTAACAGTTATATAACTAGTTGAATAGCTAATGGATATAATCATAACCAGTTGGACAGTAATGGCAACCAGTTGGACAGCTATTGGGAAATCACACAAACCTACATTTAACATTCATTTAATTAACATGTCAGATTGAAGATTGAATATTTGACTGTATGCATTATTGGTCTTAACACTGAAATTAAAAATATTATGAACTTCTTAAATGGACATCCAGTTGTTTTGCCTACATCAATCTTCACTCACACCTTCTACCACTTCTACCAGTGTCAACCCATTATTGGGATGATCAACATCAAACACTGCCTGTGGGGTATAGTAAGATCAGGATATTACAATAGTGGAATATGTGCAGTGAAATACTCTAACAGTGCATTCACTGATTAAAATTGTTAATGGACGTTGGAAGCATAACAGAGAAAACATGCAATTTTGGGTAAAATTACATGACCAAATTTTTGCATTCAGGTATAGGTTTAATGTGAAAGAAATGACTATCTGTACTGACAGGCTTTAGAGGTACTCCGTAGGACATTGCGCTTAGACCCACAAAGGATATGTACACTTACCAGTTAACAGAGTTGGGGGATACTAGTTACTTTTGTAACTAAGTTACATAACTGAAGTAACTAGTAATATAACAAGTTACTTGCTTTGTAACTAGTAACTTGTAATTGTCTGAAAAGTAACTAAGTTACAATAGTATCTATAACTAATTATGCTTTAACTAGTAATTGTCTGAAAGGTAACTAAGTTACATTGTAACTATAACTAATTATGCTTTAAAAGCAAGAGCACTTCAATTTTTGTGCCATGTATGTTACAGCCACATTAAGTAGACAGATTCTGTATACCATTCTCTGATTCAGCTTGAGTAACAGATGTAACAATAATTAAAACTGACTTGAAATAGTTATGTCAAGTGCACATATGTATTGCATCCCTTAATCATATCTGAGCAAAATTCATGTTACAAAAGCTAAAAACAGGTCATAATTTATACTACGAAATTAGCTAGTAACTAGAGTACTTAGTTACCCTTTGAAAAGTAACTGTAACTGAGTTACATATGGGATAAAAGTAATGCATAACCAGTAACTAGTTACATTTCTGAAGTAACTACCCCAACTCTGCCAGTTAAGTTCTTTAACTGTGGATAACTAGACTTATGTTACCAGCAGTACTATTATAAAATAACTCAACCAAACCATGCACTATATATATATATATATGTGTTATAAAGCAATGCAGTACTTTTCTAAATATAAAAGCATAAGATTATCAAATATTCACTTCGGCTGTCAGATTGATAATAATCTCGTCAGAAATACCGTATGGTCCAAATTCTTGTACAATTTTTTTCAGTAAGTCTCTCTTTACTTGTCCGCCCTGATAAGGTTGAGGAGGCATGGAGAAGAAGGATACCATTAACTCATCGACAGCTTTGTCTAGTTTTGAATCATACTCATCATCAGAAAGACGCATGTATTTGTTGCTACTAATTCTCGACATAACATCATTGATTGGTAGCCATCGGTAAGTATCTGGACATTGAATTTCTGTTGGTCGAAACTGACTCTTGTACGAAACCTTTGGTAAGGTGTAATTATAGTAGCCAAGAATATAGTATTTCAAAGATGGCATGGATTTCTGCAGCTTTCTGGTTAAAGCAATCTCTCTGATAACCGTAAATATTCCGGGGTGGATAAAACGTATGGCAGGGTCGTAGAAAAAATATATGGAAATAAAACAGCTGGGAGTAATGTCAACTATGGTTACCATGACAAGTTCATCATCTAAATAATAGTGAACGTGAAATGTACCAAGTCTCTCAGAGCTGGCGTAGTCACTATTAGGAACAAGTGATTTTACAAAGCCCCAAACATATTCATCAAACGATTGAAACTTTGATTTACCCAAATGAATGGTGTCTTGGAACATACAGTATAGTTCATATTCACGTGGGAGCATAGCTTGGAGTTTATCAGACGGAGGATTACAAGAATGAAGCTCCTGTCGAAATGTATGCCTTTGATTACTTGCGCTATTGTCAGTACCAAGAAGATATTCTTCCAGAGTCTTGGCTTTAGGCTGCTGTTTTACACTGGCCTCTCCATGCTTTTCTTTCCACCTTTCCCGCTTTATTTCTTTGGCTTTTCTACAAGGGGGCTTGTTTGGGTCTGGACCCTTACCTGTTTGAACAGGACGCTTCTGTTTTATTTTGTTTGCCACAATCTTAGTCTCAATATTTTGATTGGCATTATTGGAAGAAGTGTCTGTTTTCCAACGAGAATCTCCATGTTGTAGGAAGTTCTTAAAACGTCTGATATTTGCACGATGTGACTTAGACACAATATACCTGCTGACTTCCAATCTTATTGAATAGTTAGGACAGCACACAGATCGTATGTCTGGTTTGAAGCAAATGGTACCAGTACGCCACCAGCCTGCCTGGTAGAGCTTGTCCAACAAGCTAAGACTACAACGCATCATTGTAAGATAGAAGAATACATTGCCTCCCTCTGTATTGCAATATGGACACTTTTGTGGGTTCTTGCTAACGCCTACTACAGTCACGGTACGCGTGTTAAGAGCTACCAATCCAGCAAAGAACGATTGTGCTGTAGAGTCTGATGTAGTTGCAGCGTCCACCGGTAAGTGTAACGGAGCTCCGTCATACTCGTCTACATCATCCTCGCACATCGTCGGTGCCTTCTCTGGCGGTCCTTCTTGCTGTCCTAGAGACCCGTCTATTATCTCTGGCGGAGTAGTTCTCTTCTTTCCCGTGTTAACAGCGCCTGCTACATAAGGCTCTGCATCATACTGCCCAAAAGGTTGTACCTCTTCTTCACGTCTTTGTTGTTCCCACATTGCATCACTATTTGGCTCACTATTGCTGATAAGAGGTGTCGTGTTTACTGAATGTTCGTTAGTAGAGGAAGAGCAACAGGTTCCCATTGTATTCTAATTGTTTCGCGTTGATCCGGTCTGGCTTTCGTTTGTAAGCGCATTATGGCTGCCGTTAAACCACTCGTGGTGTTTGTACTAGGAGGACCCGGAGCTGGTAAAGGGACGCAGTGCGCAAAAATAGTTGAAGTAAGCGTGCAAACTATTAGACCTTTTTAGGTTGCACGTGCATGCACTTAAATTACAGGAATATGGGTTTGTTCATCTTTCTGCTGGTGATCTGTTGCGAGCTGAGAGAGCGAGTGGCTCACCAGATGGTGACTTGATACAAAGTTGTATGAAGGAAGGAAAAATTGTACCAGTTGAAATTACAGTCAACCTTATAAGAAAGGTAATTAATTTTATTATGTGCAATTTCATAAATACACTTAATTATAAATACTTGCAGGCAATTGAAGCATCAGGGAAGGGCAAGTTTCTGGTAGATGGTTACCCTCGTAATGAGGACAACTATACTGGCTGGGAGAAATACATGGGGGATAGGTGTAATGTTGGACTAGTACTGTTCTTTGACTGTCCTGAAGAAGTGAGTGTGTGTATGTGTAGTGTCTTGTATGTTAAAATGTGTACATGGTGTATCTGATGACAGTTTGGCAACCTTTAATTGGGCAACGTTTGTGCACACGTGTGTGTTATGTGGTGTGTTGTGCTGTGTGTGTGCTCTGTAGTATGTGTAGTGCATGTATGCGTGCGTGAGAGAAAGAGAAACCGTAAAAGGTTCCGGATTTGATTCCCCAGTTGCTATTGTGTCTCCTTGTACAAGAAACTTTACTGACATTGCTCCAGTCTACCCAGCTGTTTAAGGTGACCTGGTGTCAACTGGGGAGCAGCCCACCCTGCTTTAACATCAATGGGTACCTGGTGTTAACAGACATGACTAAAATACGGAATGGACTGAAAATAGGGACTGAAAGGAACTTTCCTGAAAACATGTGGAATGAATATAAAACGCAACAATGGCCTGAAACAAACCTCTAGGCACAGAAGTGTGCAAAAGCCAAACTCGATTTTGTGCGGCCTAATCTATTTTGCGGACTGGACTCACAGACCGGACTTGAGCTGGAAACAGCTTTTAAACAATAATCCAGGCATTATCTATATCTTGCAACATCGGAGACACAACTATCAAGGTACAACTGCTGGTATTGCTCTTCTTTAGGCCAGGCAAACTTGATTTAATTGTTTCTCATCCCTGCCTGCATCCCTTTTTATCTCACTGCCTCTAATTTCATTATTGCTGTTATCAATCACATGCACATGTATTTTGATTCTAGGAAGGCTGTCTATCATTTTGCAGCACAGTAATGTCACTTGCACTTCAGAAACGGTGGTAAAATGTAAGTACTAGTTCTTAAAAAGCTTTACGGTAGCTAACCTAGACGGCTTGATTTGGACTATTGTCAATAACGAAGATTGGCCTCCGCCCACATGGAAATCTGAATTTTTGTGGATGAGAAACAAGTAATCAAGTTTGCCCTGGCCTTGCAAGTCATGAAACTAGTGTGTGCACTAATTAATTAGAATACACTTACAATACATGTGTACTAGCAGTGATAAAGCATTGTAGAGGCTATTGTTGTAGCATAGATGTTTTCTTAGCACTAGTGTTAGGGTTGTAGAGATGAGTTAGTAGGTAGCTGAGGTGGCACCACTGGGTGAGGTGATGCAAGGGGGTGACACACAGGCACTCACTGTAGGTAGATCTGCGACTGCGGTCTAAGTCAACGGTCAAGGTCACCAAATTCATGCCAAGTCAACTTTAAAAATTTCCAGCCTACAATCGAAAAAGTACTGAAATATTGTCGCTAAGTCACTGGTCAAAGATTGAAAAAAGGCTCTTAGTCACAGGTCAAAGCGAAATTTCTGTGGGTCAAGACTTTGACCGTGGTCACAGATCTATCTACTAGAGGTGTACCGATTATCAGATTGGCTAAAATATCGGCCACCAATATGGTATTTTTTGACCAATATTGGTATCGGTACAGAACAGTAGGAGGACTGATATAGCTACCGATAATTATACAGTAGCAATAGTTTGTACATAAATGGATTATATAATATTGGTTTTCCATGTGACTGTTTAGTACCAGTGGTTTATTGTTCACTCTACAACTAATGCTGCGCCATGAGAAGCCATATAAATACACACGATTCTAGTGTCTTGCTGGAAGGCTTATCCATAGATTATAAAGAGGGAATCTGCCGATTTCCAATCCCGTTTACCTCTACTATATGGCTTATCACAGTCTTTATTTTACTATTATTAATGCTTTACAATACAGGTGTATTGATGGTCTATAGCAGTTACGTATATAGTACCTTTAAAAGAAGAGTCACAGGATAACCAAGGAACCAATTTTCTCACAAGCCATTAAAATGCGGAGTAATCAGTGTTGCCAGTTGATTGCTCATGTGAAAGACAAATTTGTTCATAAAAAGTTCATAAATCCAATGGTCACCCTCCGAACCAGCATGTACCAAGCCCACACATTATAAATAGGTGGATCGATCTCTGGGTTAGTAGGGCACTAAAGAGCAAAAAAAAAAAGGTCGTAGCCTGAGATTGCCAAAACTTCATAACAAGTTGATAGATTCTTTCAGGTTCACAAACAAGACAAAATTAAAGTTCATATATCTATGAACTTTATTCATAACATGGCAACACTGGGAGTAATGCAGAAGTGTCCATTGAAGGCTTCATGGGAATATACATAAAAATGTTTGCAAGCTATATTATCACCACAGGCAGAGTTAGCAATGAATACATGCACATGTTGTACACTTTTGTTTGCTTAAAACTATAATGCAAAATATCGGATCAACTATCGGTTATCGGCTTCTTTTGGTGGCATCAGTATCGGATATCGGTATATGCCAAACACTTATATCAGTACACCTCTACTATCTACAGTGCGTACCTTCGTGACACCCCCTTGTGATGGGGCTATACTGGCTCATCACTACAGCCCTAACACTGGTGTTAAGCACTGAAGCAACAAAGGAAAACATTTACACTGCAGTGATAGCCTCTATCATGCTTTATAACTGCTAGTAAATGTGTATTGTAAGTATATTCTAATAAATTAGTGCAGTACTTGTAAGGAAGAGCAGTATCAACAGTTGTAGCTCAATAGTGGTGTCTCCGGTGTTGCAAGGTATGGATAATGCCTGGATTATTGTTTAAAAGCTATTTCCAGCTCAGTCCATGAGTCCAGTCCGCAAAATAGATTAGGACATCTTGTGTTAAAGTTGAACACAATCTCGAAGTGTGCTAAAGTCCCCTGCGCTTGTAATCTTCAATTTAGTTCTTGATTAAAAGTGTGCTCTAGTATAGTGGTGCAACGCAAAAATCATTCAGTTTTTCATAAGTGAAACTTTCCACATACTGTAAATAGCACTCTTCATGACATGTACTTTTGATATGTGTCATTGTATATTTGACCTTTGGTGACCTTTATGGCCAATTTTGCACATAAATTGATTATGTATTTGAGGCATTAATTGACTTGTTAAAACATGGTACCAAAGCAAAGGTCTTGTTGAACGAAGCAACTTAATTGATTGGAGAAAGTTTCATGGTTTTATGAAAAAGTACACTATTTTTGGGGGGCTACATTGCTATATTATCCATTGTGTTTTGAATGTAAATAAGACAAGACACAAGCTTTGATGATACAGCTGTACTTGGATTTTGTGTTCTGGTTAATTGTTGAAATTACTGTAGTTAGATGGCCTGTTCGTTCACACTGGCACTTTTTACAGTTAGCCCAGGGCTAGTGTCTGTACGGCTTGAGCTTGAGCACACTTTGAGGTCAGGCCACTTCAACTAAATTTCTTGTTTCTTGGATCCGACCGACCCATAAAATTTGTAAATGTGATAGGGCTGTGCAATAATAGTAAAACCTATATCTCGATAAGTGACAACCATTTTATCTCGATAAGTGACAACCATTTTATCTCGATAAGTGACAACCATTTATCTTGATAATCAATATTATCTCGATAGTAATGTATTATTGTGAGCACAGTTTTGCATATTTGTTGGTGTAAAGTCCTTGTCAAGTAAGAAATTTTACCTGTTCCTCATTTAATTCGATACCTTTCCAAAGGTTTTTCATCTAACTGTGGTTGATGTACACCAGATTACGGAGATTTACTATTATCTCGATAATGAAAATCATTATCTAATTTACAATAGGTGATTTAGGTATCTAAATTATCTTTTTATCTAAATTATCTCCCAGCCCTAAAATGTGATGTTTTTATTCATTTTTATAAGATCACATGTTTGATCACGTGAATTTGTGGCATTGATGTATTGTTGGCCATCCATATCTGCGCGAGCTTGGTTATTACAAGAAGAGTTGTAAGAGCAGACTATGGATGGACGTTTGATCATTTAGATGTACTAACCATAACTAATAGTTTGTTATCGAATGCCGTAGTTACATGTGCTGCCATAACTTCAGTTAAAAAATTATTACCACCTATTTTTATACCTACCGACCCACTTTTCAACTAGTTTCAGTCCGAGAAACAAAAGATTTAGTTGAAATGACCTCATGTTCAGAGGTTTATTTCAGTCGGTTGTTGCATTTTATATTCTTTCAAGCAGCTATACAGTGAGTTATGGCAAGGAAATGTTTAATCTCCATTGTACATGTAAAATGCTACACTTTTTTGGTCAATGTCAATATATACAAAACCACAATACCCATTTAGTATAGGTAATTTTGTAGTACAGGTAATTTTTTTTTGAGACAATGAGGTAATCATTAGTAATGCTAAGAATGGTGAGATTTCCTTATGTGATATCAAAATTTGAATTGGAATTTGTTTAGTTGCTAGGGAAATGTAAAAGAAATGTATGTCCCTTCAGAAACAAAGGAAACACTCAATGTAAACACAGGCTGTGTGCACAGGATGTGTGTGTGTGGTGTCTTCATTTTTTGAAATCATTTCAAAGCTACAGTTTTTTATGTAAGTTCGTATGGAACACAGTAAATCCCATTATCATTCAAACTGGATTCATGCAAGCTGTGAATATGTAAGGTATTTGCTATTGTATCATATGCATTGTGGAACAAAACTGAACGAACGAAAATGTGAACTATGCTGACAATCTGAGTATTCAGTCCACAAGAAGGTATTGGGTTGTCTGTTTCATAAGGATAATAATGTAAGACCACTGAATCTGGAGAACTTTTGAGTATTAACATGTGTCAGGAAAGCTTGTTAGCTAGTTTACTGAAGTTCGCATGTTGTAAAGTATTTCAGAAGAGATTTCCAGTGATTTTTAATGTCTGGATATGTTGAACAAAGTTTAATGTACATTAGTATATGCCATGATTTGTGTATCCATGTTGACAGTTTGAAAGTGTAAAGAAGCCATAGATATATTCCACATTTATTGTACACGATCACATCTTACGGGGTATGGGAGAACAGATCCCAGTGCTGGGACACACCATCTTGATCATGTCACCATACAAGTTGTGTTCACTTTCAACAAGTGTTTGATCCCACGATGCTTCCTCTGACTGGTAAGAGCAGTGAACAAACAAACCCACCAGAGATTCAGAAAATTAGCAAGTCTTTTAACCATACAGTACAGTAGTACTGTGTATTAGGGATCGTAAAGGCTTGGACTTTCTCACAAAAAAAACCATTGACCAGAAACCAGCCTCAAAATACCTTCATGGCACTTTGGCAGTATTGGTTTGATTTATATAACCAAGCACAAAAGTACCTTCGGTAAAATCCGAAACAAGGTATTTTGCTACAAAATTTAATAATTTTATTCATTGGGATGTTTTTCTACTGACTGACTGATAACTAACTACCTTCCTGTTTGATTCCTTCAGGCAAGTGTAATTTAATAGCAATTATAGAACTTTGCGTGGGCGAGATCAAAGGAAAAAGTGTACTTTAAATTTCATAAAGTACACTCTCAGCCGGCCAACTGCTTCATCGACCACAAAGAGTGCTTTATTGCACCGCAAAGAGTGCTTTATTCGTTCAATAAAGCACTCTTTGCGGTGCAATAAAGCACTCTTTGTGGGCAATAAAGCACAGTTGCCCACGTGCCTTAGTGTAGGCTAATAGCCTACGGGGCTCGCGCCAGTACAACTAATCACCCAAGCCGGTGAAGGCTGATAGCCTCGCCGGCTGAGTGATCAATCACCCCAGCCAATACGAGTTCGACCACTGGATTGCTTTTATAGACATACCTAAATGCTTCGATGATGGGTGGGAGAAGGTAACGTTGCTGTTACGTTTGTTAATGTAAACGGACAAGTCCTGGAGATATCACGGAAATACTTCACCATGTGACTCACAATAGAATCGATTGTGGGTTGTGAGCAAAACCTGCCAAAATACGCGATGAACGTCTACTATGCCAAACTATGGTGAAATACGCGTGAGTTACTTTGTTAAACTAGTTTGTGTGCGTTCAGGCTGCTAATAGTTCGTGCAACGCTTGTTAATTACGAGTCCTAGTGTATGGTGAAGCTACACGACTAGAAAGTTCCATAAATCATTTAAAGCATAGCCTTGCTCGTGCTATATGAAAAATAAAGTACTCGGCGCTTGGCCTCAATGCTAATAAAGCATTCGGCTTCGCCTCGTGCTTTATTAGCATCTCGGCCGCGCGCCTCGTACTTTATTTTTCATATAGCACTCGCGGCTATACTTTAACATATACCTAAGGTTACAGGTTTAATTTTTTCATTGCTTCAACCTGACAGGTGCTTTTTGGCATACTGTAATGTATGTATCATGGACTCTCCTTTGTGCCCCATTTCACTTTGCTGACAGTGCAAAGTGTCGATTCATGTTAGTGTGTGATAGCTACCCTGTACAGTTAAAACAGTAATTGTCCGAATTTTCCATAGTCACTGGATTGATTGCAGAGGTGCTTCTTGTACTGTTCTTTTTTTGTAACACTGTGTATCGTGCTGACCATCATATGTGTAATGGCCACTTCACTTTTCAGTAATTGATAGTTCAGAAAGAATATTAACTCTGGCTCCATTCTTTCTTTGATGCAGTATATACAGTAGTACTGGTTCATCAGGAATAATAATGTTACAAAAAAGTAAATAGACAAGTGCAAGGAAAAATTAGGAATTTTAAGTTTGATTAGGGGTCATGGAAATAAAAAGTAGTGAAACAAGAGAGGTCACCTACACCTTTGGGTATACTAGTGGACATTTAATCCTTAATTCAGTCATGGGTATAGACTGATGTAGGGATTAAGTGTCCACTAGTTATGTGTATAATTGGACAAATACACTTGGGCAACTATAGTACAGTTATATAAGGAAAACACCCCTACTGAGACAGCACGATTTTTATCATGTTGTGACATTGTAAATAGACTAATCCTACCAGTTGGCTGTTTGTGATTACATAGCCACTTACTGATAGTTTGTCACCAAATACTGAAGCGGTTTGGGCACATGGGATTAATGCTCTGAGCAAGAAAACTAGGGAGTACTACATAATTATCACTTAAAGCACTGCCTATGCTTGTGTGTACAAAGAATACAGCACTTGAGGGGGGGGGGGGGGGGGGGGGTCTCGGCAAATACAGCACTTGGCTTCGCCTTGTGCTGTATTAGCCTCTCGACACACCCTGTTGTACTGTATTTTCCTATGGTGGTGCTTTAACTATAACTAAATTTTGTTATGATACTATTAGAAGCACTGCCATAGGTACTACCAGGAGCTTATGAACCGCCGAAGGAGCATGAAACTAAGTTCCATGGTAATCCACTGTGTTTGTTTTACGTCACGTACAAAGGGCGCTCCAGCCACACAAAGTAGAGATGAGTTCACCACCATTGAAGGAGAGAAAGACCTCGAGGAAGACTCAGCCAATTTTACCATCGCCATGTATCACTGGTCATGTGCAATTTCGTATACGGCTTCAAATAACAAGATTTTACTTTCCTTATATGGAAATTAGTTGGCGATTGATTTGGATTGTGATGGCACCTGGCAGGCAGTGTAAGTTTCATGCTCCTTTGGCGGCTCTGGTACTACATGTAAAATGCAAGGGACATATACAAGATGAAGCACCACTTTTTTAGTACGATATTATTCAAGACATATACAATGCTTATATAGAGAGTTTCTTTGAGTTCAACGAACCTATATACGTACTTAGACTGTTGAAAATTAATTTTGTAAATTATTTATTACAAGGTTTTATATGGAAATTTGCAACTCAAGTACACTTTCACTTTAAAATGTATTAGCAATAAAGGCAGGTGTATATTGATTATCTCAGTAATAGTATGACATGTATGGATTATCTGACTCTGGTAAAACAAAAACGGTTTAGGTACCTAGTAAACACTTTGGCTGTTGATAGTATATTATTTCCTGTTGCAATATGTTTCCAAAGTTAAATTCCTATTTAGAGTGGAACCTTAGGACATATTGTGACCAACTAATGGTGTCGTGCGTGTCCTCATTATCAAGTGTCCACATCAACCAGTCCCATTGACAGCTTCTTTAAAAATGTTTTTTTTTTTGGTCTTTTTCCAGTGTATACGTGTCTTGAAAATTTTTGAAGTGACGTAAAATGATGGACGTGTTGGTGTGTCCTGTTTTAACATTGCATTAAAGTATTATTTTAAGTTGGCCCTTATAAAAAGGTGGCCTTTCAGGTAGCCGCTAAGATATGTTACACTGTATATCACTTTTGAATCATACTTTGAAAGGGCAAGCCTACTACTGACCACTTAAAGACCACCTTTGTATGTTTGTACCTATAAACAATGCCTTTGCTGGAAAAATGTACACTTCTAAAACCACTGAATCATCAAGATTTGATGGAATAGAGTGGAAAGTGGCCACCTGTATAGAAAGGCCACCACTCCATAAGGGCCAATTTTAAATTGTTGCTATACACTTATGCAATTGTATTAAGCAGCTACCTGCACATTAAGGCCCAGAAATTGTGGCCCTAAGGTACCTGAATCATAGAATGATAGAAATGTTCCATAGAAATTACGTTGTACAAAGGTTCACTACAGCAATTGCTCACTGATACATATCTATAGCTTTAAGTGAAATACATTAACAATCGATTAAAGAAAGGGTCAAGGCAATTAACTTCAAAGTTAAATCAGATTGTTCTAGTAAAAGTTGAGACTGAAAGTGGTACATATTGCATGATGGTCTCTACAATCATTCACATGTAACTTTGATATGCAATGAAATCTGATGCATTGATATCAGTACACAATTGAATTTTTGAAGGTGTAAGTTGAAAAGGCTGTTAATACTGCATCAGTCATTCATTACTACCTGTTAGAAAATCTCTAGTAGATTACAATATTTGAAACATTCATGTCTGTGTTAAGAACAAAGAATGCAGCTACTTAACATCATGTTTTATTTGTAAGTGTTTCAAGACATTTATACACATTGAACTATATCAATAGCCACCTGAATATTGAGGCCAAAAAAATTGGCCCTGACTGGCTTAGTTAGACAGTTTCATACTTGCTTATCAACAGTCAGCATTAAATGCTAACAGTAGCAGTTACTGGAGCTAGTGAAAATGTCATCAAGTTCAATATTTCATTACTATATAATAGACTTGGCGTCATAATCAGAAACAATATATACAAGCTTGATAAGGGGTAAATTACTTAAGTATATGTATTTAAGTATAAGCTTTTACTGGGTTTTCTTACAAAACATAAACAAATTAACTTTACTTACAAACCAACAATGTATAAAATGATTGTGACATAGTATATTATATAAAGTTACTTGCAATTGGTATTGCATCTTTGCATACTTGAACCATACAAACAACACTATACATTAACACTTATAACTCATGATCTACTACTGGTCCCAACTTTAAACTCACAGTGATGAATGATGGGTATTAGAGTAACATGTAAACCAAAAAATAAATTTAATTAAAGAATATAAATTTTTGAAAATTAAGATCAAAGGAAAAAGCTACATTTTTGTGGTTTGGCCTTTTCCTTTGAACAATTATAAAATATAAAACATTATCACCTGAAAGAGAATTTAATAAAGATTTCAAAAATCCAATCCAGAAGTTTCTACGTTAATCACACACAAAGTTATGGCCATTTTATTGAAGACATGTAAGCAAAATAAAATTTTCAGCAGAAACTTTGAGTGGTCATAACTTAAAGGGAGATCAATAAAATGAGCCAAATTTTGGTGCGAGAAAGTTTCTTGAAAGGGTCCATGTTTGTGCCAAATTTCACGAAAACGAAAGGGGTCTGGATTTTTTTTTTGTTGATTTGGTATGGAATGACCCTTGTAGTATTATAGTAATATCCTTTGGGCTGGGTAAGTATCTCTTGTAGAACACAAGTTATACCAACTTGTCATGAAAGTGAACAGAGTTGGTGTATGTATGGATATCAAATATTATTTTAAGTGTCCACTTTTCTGATAGCCTTATCCATGGAGTAAACTATTTGCTATTGGCTACTTCATTGGTACTGGAAGACCACCTCATTGTTGTGGCCATATCATGTACGTCCCTAAGGTGTTTTATACTGGCTTGTGAAGTACACCGCTGCTGCTAAGTGAGGTCTCACTTCACACGACAAACCATTAGCCACGAAATATTTGAACTTTTCAATATTTGGTGTGTTTGTCTGGTAATTTTAGTAACTTAACTTGATGGAAATGACTTGTCATAGTAATGGAGTATTGTTGGCCTTCTGGATACTTATAATGGTGTAGTGAACATTAGTGTCCTTCTATGATTCTTTACAGCATTCCATAACCATATAGTTACCCAGATTGTGTGTGCGTGCGTGCGTGTGTGCCTGCGTGCGTGCGTGCGTGTGTACATGCGTGCAAGTATAAACATGTATACATGACACTGCGTGTAATATCATAATTGATGTATGTGTCCACACAGGTGTGTCTAGAACGAGCCATGAAGCGTGGTCAAACTAGTGGAAGAGTAGATGACAATATCGAATCATTTAGGAAAAGGTAATGATAATGTCCCAGCATTGAATTCCAGTCTTAATTTTTGTTGTTGTATATTTCTGAACACAAGTTAAGCACGTTGAATAACAAGACACACCAACTCTTATTTGAACCATTAATTCAGTTGCTACAGAGTTTGTGGGCAAAGAAATAAGTATGTATGCAGGCTTGATGTGATCAATTGCAAACAGTCAAATAGTTTGGATTTCAAATATCTGATAGTACAAATTGCAATGTACCTAGTAATCATATGTACATTTCTGGGTAGCACTGTTGAGCTAAGAGTCCATGTACCACTAGCTTGACTGTTTGACTGCTCATAACTTCACAACTTCCATTGTGAATTTCTCTCAGAGGAACTCTGCACAATCATTGCCAAGTCTTTGTTGGGGAACCAATGTTAATTTGGTGTATATATCATTTTAGAATTCAGTTTTGTGATTTCCCCCCAAAATTCTTAAGTGTATACAATAACATGTTATCTGTTGTAATAGCACTGTTTTTAACCCTAGGACCAAAATATTGGTTTGAGATTTTGCTTGCTCATTTTTAAGTCCATTGTACTAGATATTTTTCCCATCCAGGAAAAATAGTGAAATCTGCTTAGCAGTCCATAAGAAAGTGGTTTACCAATTTTGTGTGACACATTTCTTAAAGTTTCAGTAGACATGGTCGTAAACAGTAAGTTGTTTTGCAATTGTAGTCAGACGAGTCTTTTCCATAATTTTCACCACAATCAGCCATCTTGGATCTTTTATCCAAATAATATTACCCCTCCAATGAGAGGTATGTGTGTGTAGTGTGTGACATATGGAGGGAAGACTTGGTGAGAAAATTCTTGAAAATGAAAACACCAGATATTATTAAGGCAAAGGGAACATGATATACAGTGGAAGCCATGTTAAATAGGACTCCTTTAAAGTCACAAATGATATGTTTATATACAAGTATGTTGGACATTGCCTTGATCTAGTGTCAAATTACAAGTCCAAAAGACATGCTGGTATCTAGAGCAATTCTAGTAAAATAACAATTGTCTGCTTCCTAATTAATGTAACGAGGTTTCACCGCCTAAACTAGTACAGTGTGTATGTATGAGTGTGTATGTATGAGTGGTGTATGTATGAGTGTGTATGTATGAGTGGTGTATGTATGAGTGTGTATGTATGAGTGTGTATGTATGAGTGTGTATGTATGAGTGTGTATGTATGAGTGGTGTATGTATGAGTGTGTATGTATGAGTGGTGTATGTATGAGTGGTGTATGTATGAGTGGTGTATGTATGAGTGTGTATGTATGAGTGGTGTATGTATGAGTGTGTATGTATGAGTGGTGTATGTATGAGTGTGTATGTATGAGTGTGTATGTATGAGTGTGTATGTATGAGTGGTGTATGTATGAGTGTGTATGTATGAGTGTGTATGTATGAGTGGTGTAAACAGAAATACAAACATCCCCATAGGCTATTTTTGAGGACAGACTACTGACTTGGCATTTAATTTTGCTCAAATTATCTCTACCTAACATTCTGTACAGTTTCAAAAGTGTCTTACACAATGTTAAAGTGTTTGCTGGGTGCTTGAGGTAGTGTTAATTTAGTAGCAATCCACACTTGAAGTGTAGATGAAATGTGTATGGTGTCTGTCAATTATCACTTAATATAAATGGTTGCTTTGTTATTCCTTCTTCATCATGGTAACCTGTCCTGTTGCTATGCTCTTTATATTCTCTTATAATAATTTTTGATTACTTGCAATTGATGTTGTTACATTGCTGTGGGCTATACTAAACAATGAACAATAACATATTAAGTATCACGACTACCTCATTGTTATCAATTGGGTGCCACCTTGGTTGAGGAAATACCAAGATGTGATCACTAGTGTGTGTAAGCAAATTCCAACTGGCTGTGGTTCAGGTGGAACTTCAGGTCACCTTGCCTCTGAGACATGGTACAGCGTTCTACAGGTTACTAGCCTTGCCCCAGGAGAATTTTCCTGCACTGACTCCTAGCACCTGAGTAGCACACAGGTGTCCCGGTACTGGTTCACTGGGTAACTGAAAGCTTTATTTTGTCAGTGTGTGCGTGCGTGCGTGCGTGCGTGCGTGTGTGCATGTGAGTGATCTAGGGCTGGGACAAAGCTTCAGGAGTTTTGTAACCTTTGAAGGTGGTTTTCACGCTCCAAAGCTTCATAACCATGGAGACTGGCATGTCTAATCAGTCTAAAAGCCATGTACTTCTTGGAAGCATGTAACTATCATTGACAAAAATTTGTAGTCTAAGCAGTTGTACTAGAGCCTGTACTACAGCTATGACAAAGGGTGAGACCATATGGGTGTACACCCATCAGTTATGATCATTACTTACTAACATGACATAATCAACAAAGCTTCAAAGCTTTGGTGACTTTCTTGTTGTAAGAAGCTTTGGAGGGTAAAATTTGACAGCCCTAGTGTTATCATCTATTTTTGTCACAGGTATCACACATACATCAATGAAACGATGCCGATAGTGAAGATATATCAGGACAAGGGAAAACTAAGGACTATATCAGGCCTGCCACCCCCAGATGAAGTATGTAAACATGTATAAGTACATGTGTGTACTACAGTATTAGAAGAGGTTGGATATGTGCTTTATCAAACCTCTTGTGATTCCTTAATTGATGGTCAATTAGTATTAATCCTAGTGCACAAATCCATAGCAGTAAAGACCACACATATGCGTGCAGTACTCTGGTGGTGCTCGCCCCTTTGCATAGTATTGAAGGGGCGGGCACCGCCAGACTATGTGTGCAGCTTGTTAGCTACAACTAACAAGAACATAACAGATGCTTCTCATTAATGGTGACTGACAAGAGACTCTGATGTTGTGGACTGTGACAACCTCCTATGGTGTTGTGTATTAGTACCCCTTCTTCCATTCCCTTCTTCCATTACATATATTATTAATAATATTGAAAATCATAGACAAATTTCTCAAGTTTACCTTAGCATTTCCTTCCTATTTTCCTAAAGAATGTACCAGTTGTTATAAGCAAACTACTTGTGGTGCCAGTGCACCCTTACACAGACCAGATGAATATATTAAGTTGAGCTCATGACAATACCCACACGCTCCATACAATGGATTCTACCAGTTTCCCATGCACAAATTTGGCTGTACAGCCTCACAAGTGGCTGGAGATGATTTCTGATCTCAGTGTATTGTTTTTAGAGCAGTCAATATTCAACCATACAATAACTACCTACTGCTAGCACCAGACTTATCGGTGCCCGTGATAAGGATTCACCCTCAGCATATCTCCTTTTTTCTACATGGTTAAGTGTCTTAGGTCATGCGTTGATTGCTAAGGTGACCCTATTTCATAGGAGTTCTTTTATTTTATTTTTTTTTGTGAAAGAATACCCTCCTTGACGAGTGACAAATCTCTCAATCATTATTTTGTAACCTGTTTTTTTTTTTTAAAAACAAATCCTTTATTTGCCACTAATCCCGAAGCCATGAAGCTGTCTTGTAAAATATTTTTTTTGGTCCAAAAGTTATTGGTGTTTAAGGACACATTCACATAACCAACACTTCAATTGATTTGGAATTGCTTTAACGTAATTCACTTCCAAATTAAGGACAATGTTTACATAACAGATATTACAGACAAAGACTCCAAGGTGTTTGTTACATTAGCTATGGCGTAATGTTTTCAAAACCACTTATAAAATAATGGTGTCGTATTGTCAACAATAAGCGTGATTGTTTCTAATGCCATTAAAATGGTTGATAAACTAATACTGTGTGTCTAAGAGTAATGGAAGATAGGCCATGGAAATCTGTCCTATAGCAAGTCATTAGGCCAGAGGATTTTTGTGGTAGCTTTTGTTTATTTGGCCATTAATGATGTAGCATTTATGTGGAATTCGAGGCAATTCATCCTTGACTTTTTTTGTTATCCAATGAAATAATGGATGTGCTTTAACTATAAGTCCACCAATAAAAAACTAGTACACCTTCTTTCTTGATAATATCTTAATAACAAGCAGAGTTTTGAGTGCTGGATGGCAAGGCTGGTACTATTAATGAATTTTCTACTGTAAGAATTCTGGAGTCTATGTTGTACTATTGCTCAGAATTTTTCCTAAAAAATGCACAACACCCCAGAAGTACCTCAGTGTGACCCAAAATGTTTCTGATAAGTTGCAACAAATTTTTTCCCTTTTCCATTTTTTTAACTGACTGACTGGCTGGCTGGATAACTGAATGACTGTTGGTAATAATCGATGTTGACGCCAGATGTTTTCTGTTTACAACACATTACACTTTCATCCTGAGATTTAGATATTGAAGCCTGGTCACTGCAAAATTATATAATAGCCTTATTTGGCAAGCGGCTGGTAATAATGCAGATAGCTAACTGTACAGTAGTTTGTGCTCAGTGAAGCCTGCTCTAATCTTAGCTGGCCATTGTGTGGGCCAATTTTATTCTGGCCTTATTAGGAAGGTGGTTACTTTAGTTAGGTCACCTATAGACTATTGACTTGTTAGGGAATTTTCAAGTTGACTGGTTTAGAGAGGTGACCTTATTACACAGTGACCTATTACAGGGTCTTTTTTGTTATTGGATTATGTAAAAGGCCTCCAAAACTAACAAGTTACTAACCACTAACCAGGTACCAATTGTTTTCCCATGGCCCAAAGGGTCCTGTGTACCGAGTGACCATACTGGATTGCATACAATAAACATGGGCACTTTATGACAACTAGAGGTCCCTGGGACCACCTTGTAGTCCTCTTAGGTTGTTCCATTGTACTCTAATAGTTCTCACTAGGGAACCAACACCAGTGAAGGCATGGGATTTTCAGTCTTGACAATAGGACACCTTGATGTAAGGGTGTTTTATCTGAATGTATCTAGCTTCCCTGTCTACTGTGTATCGAAAGCACGAAGCAAATAAGAAGGGGAGTATGCTCAGATATAGAGCATGGTTCTTTCACTCCCCTAGTTTTTGGTGGGATGGCTCGTGAAGCCACTAACTTTTATAAGGGACTTGCACAGCTCAGTATTATACGAGAGGATGTCACCTGTCATTTGCTGTGCTACTTAGCAGTGCAATTTTGTGTATTTGAGTTTGTGTATTCGAGGTAGCTGGTCATCTAGAGGGCATCCGATACAGGAAGATGATGTCTCAGGGAGGCCTGTGAATATATTTAGATAAAATAAAATCTCTTAGTAAACAGGAAGCTTGGTTGGTTTTTAATGTAGTGACTGTGAGAAAGGTCACCAATAGCCCATAGGTGTTGTTGTTGTACAATACCTACAGGCAATATCTAACAAAATAGCTGGAAGTCATGTAGTACAGTGAAATGTTGTGCAATAACTGTTGTTTCAACATAACTGTGTTTGTACTAGATCCCCCTTTAGACCATATTTAATTGCCGTGGTTTCATAAGCTAGTAGTGCTATACAAGACTAACTTGCTCATCAGCAATATCAGGTTATCAGCACCACAGGCAAACAAGTGTGGGCTCCCGGCAATGTGAAACGATGTCATTTTGGGCGAACAGTAATTTTAAGTCTGCATCAAAGAGACTTACAAATTACTATAACTGCAGTAAAAAGCAAATTCAAAATTTTATTTAGCCAAATTTTCTGCCAACAATATAACTAGCTAATGCCTTCAGCCAAAATACCATGGTCTGATTTTTACTAATTCTGTGCTCTAATCGTGGATACCCATACAACTTATTCACTGTGCTTTTTATTTGTGTAGGTATTTGCTGAAGTGAAGAAGATCTTTGACAAATTGTAGGGAATGTGTTATGTATTTACCAGTAGAACATCACACAATTGTTTCATGTAAAACATTGGATTTTTGTACAATATTAACTGACGTACATCAAATATTAATTATTATTATAAAATTTCACATGTTACAGAACATTATTGTACAAGATCAAACAGATGACATCATTGTATTTAATATATACAAAAGAACAGTTCTGTAGCTATCTGATAAGTATTTGATAAATAGCCACACGATACAAGAAAAACATGAAAATTAAAATAAATACTGTTACATATTTCTTCATATCTGATTTCTGTACCGTAGTATTAAATTAGCAATAGACTAGACTTGCTGCACGAGTCCAGTAAATAGTACGGATCGGTTTAGTCAATGTAGACATAAGGCAGTACTACAACTGAATCATCACTTTTAGGTGGTATTGGCTGCGTCCAGTCACACCATGCCCCCTCATTACTAAAGTAACCATCAACACCTTCAATCTTACCTTTGCCGTCCACACTGTCTACATGAAATAATTGACTATCTTTTTTCTTTAATGAAGTCAAGTTGTCATAACTCATGTCCAATAGGTAGTTGTTAGCTTGAATAGTTTCTTCAGCTGGTGTGATTCTTCCTGTTGATGTCTGGCTCTTACTAATGTCCAACAAATCATCTTCAAATGTTTTACTACTATCATAGGTGGATAACATGTCCATAATGTAAGGATCAACGCTGCCAAACATGTCTGGGGTACCCCCAAACTCAGCTGGTGGACTAACCAGTGAAAAACCATCAGTGTTTTCAGATGACACAGACAGACTTGGTATCGATACGTTGTCACTTTTTAACTTAACCGAGCGTCGAGCAATACTGACAATAAGCGATGACGGCATTGGTTCTGGTGGAGGGTGAACAAATGTTACTAACATTGAGTTTGTATGATGTAGTTGAAGATGTGTGCTGGCATTGATGGGATGTGGGGCACTATTTGTAACTGTGCTTGAGGTGATAGTAGGATGATATAATGAGCTACCAGTCAATTGTTCCTTAAGTTTTAGCGACTTCTTACTGTTGACACTGCCACTGAAAGAGCTACTACTGTTGTTGGTGTTTGGTAACACAGACGTTGTAACAAGACCGGGTCTTTTATCCACACCATTTTCAACTGGGATAGTAGTACCATTGGGTTGTTTCAAGTTCAGTAGGTTTTGCCACTTTTTAACCAGCTTTCTGATCCGTTTAGCAAGTTTATTGTCCTTAGTGTTCTTACGTATATCATTTACCTGTTTGCCTATACGAGTGGCCTAAGCGATATAATAAACAGTTATACTTTTTTTCCTCGTGATAGACACGTACTATACCACGTAACATGAATTACATTACCAGTTACCTGTAAATCTTCTGGTGTAATTGTCATTCCTTCTAATGATACTATCACGTGATTGACAGCAACTGTATCCAGAACCTGTTAAGATATGCATTAAATAGAGTTAACAATTATATGTTTATCACTATCTACTAGTACAAAGTTAGTAAAAATCATTTGAACGAGGTTACAGATTTAATATAAAGGTACCACTTAGTTTTACTGGGCTTTGCGAGGTCGGCACAACGTGTTATCATAATGATAGATACGAACAAATTTCGTTACAAACATTTCCTTCGGGGTCCGTGGCTCTCGTTAATTTGTCTTTTAGCTCGAAAATTGTCTCGGGCATTGCATCTTTTATAGCTTGTTCCCTCGACTCAAAACACTGGACCGAATTCTTTCGTTGTCTAGTAAAACTACGGATTGCTATCTAATTAATTACCAATGCGCTCTATTTGGAATAATTTTAAATCTCATGTTTTTTGTTTGACGCAAATAGGTGCGTTGTAGCAAGTAATAGTTTTGTTATTAATGTTATTATTATACGTGCTTTATTCCTACAATGTTGTAATTGCTGGTTAGAATATGTACTTATTTCCAGCTAATTCCCGTCTGCTCCGTACGTAAACCTCAACATAAACAAAATAAAAACGACAGAAAAGAAGTGTAGTTGATAGAGTCAGTTTACTAGGAAAAAAGAATTTCACTCGGAATCTCTAGACCTGGCTAGAAATGTTACTGTGTTCTCGAATATTGTTATTACGTCAATAGACGTGTCACCGCGTGTCGGTTCAAAGTTTTTATTGGCTTGTAATGAATGTGACGTAGTTGAAGTGCATAGAACAAATTTTTTTTTATTTGCGTCAGCAAAGTAAACCAATTTCCTGTGGTGAAAATCCCATGACCCACGCTTTACCACACAGACAACCGCAATGTTGCTTTGTGTTTCCAAACAGCACACAACATTTTCACTTTAGACTACTATTGCAAAGTGTACAGAAGAGGGTTAAATCATTATTTCCTTTCAGCCAAGTTGTCTATAGCTAGCTAACTGTCACTGATCTGAAGATTGTTCATGCAGAATGCTGTGTTAAAAGTGTAGAAGAGACAAAGTATTGGGCCCATGCAGTTGAGAATGACCAAGCATGCATGTAGTGTCACAGCAATGAAAAACAGTTAATGTGAATAACCTGGAGAGTCTGGACACTTTGTAATGGTCTCAAAGTATTCTTTAGCATTCATTTAGTGTCAGCAATGAAAACCGGTAATGAGAATTTACCTGCAGAGTCTGGACACTTTGTAATGGTCTCAAAAGTATCTTTTGCACTTAGTTGACATGGAAAATCAGGACACCTTTATAATCAGAACACTGGTTGAACATGCAAGCAAGAGTTCATAATACTATGAACTGTTGATGCAAGAGATGTCTGCATGCATGCACTCTATGAACTGGTTTTTTCGAGGGATACATGCTACAACTGGATTGGCAAGGACTTTGCTGCAAGGTCAAGCAAAAAAAATATTATCTAGCAGGATGTGGTAACCCAAGTATGCCAGGAAGATGGTACACCATGGATACTTCCTGTGTTAATAGGGAAGCCATAACAGCATTAGTCATTACTGTGGTTTCATTCAACAGAGTTAATTTCTTTAAATAAAATATATCATTTTAGATAAAATTCAATCTGTATACACAACAAAAATACAAAAATAAGGGCATTGGAGAAATGTGTGTAAAATGAAATAAGTACTAATAAAAATAAAATACATGAGCTATGGAATCATGAAGCTGCTCTCTTTCTTGAGTTGACAATGTGAGGTAAGTCTATTTGGCATCCTTTTCTTAGGTGATCACTAAGCTGCTTTTTAAGTTCTGCGATAGATTCTTTCAAAGTGACTCTTTCAGATTGCAGTTCATTGTGTTGTACCTTCAACTGGATAACTTTATCTTGCAGTGTCGCCTCTCGTGCTAATCTCTTTTGACGACACTTTGATGCAGCCACACGGTTCCTTGCCTTCTTTCTCTCAGACTTGAGCTGCTCTTGAGTTCTCATGTCTGGAACAACTGCCATTGCATCTCTAAACATTTCATGGTGTCCCATAGGTCCATTGAGTTTGTCATAGATATCTGATTCACTAGTAGCTGGAGAACAGTTCAAACTAGCAGGAGATCCCATGTGGTAAGGTGCAGCTACAATCCGTAAATCTTCATGACTTGAATAAGGTGAACTGGTGCCGGAGTCTGGAGTATTGTACAATGTTCTTTCCAAGTGAGTCGGGATAATTGAAGTGGTGGCCGTAACGTAAGTGTTTGCTACATTAGCTAGACTGGGATTGGGTCCGTAGGAAGACATCATAGCATTGGATTGCGAGTACACGTTGCTTACTGGTAGCTTTTCGGGTTCAGTCCTCGTTTGTATTTGCTTCAGGGCGTCCAGAAATCCCTGTGCGTACAACTCTTGCTCCGTAGTTACTGGCTGGTTGAGAAACCTGGTAGATGTCGGCGTATCGCAGCTCGTGGATATGGGCGGGGCGGTGATAAAAGTGTTCTCCATTTCAGGAGCCAGCGACAAGCTGCTTGCTGCTGAATGATGTTCCAAAGCCTTTTCTTGTTTCACTACCACCGAGTCGGGATTTGAGGGGTAGTCTAGGCCGTACATGTATTTGGGTAGTTTGTCGCTCATGTTCATGTGCCCATAAAACGGACTAGCTGTCATCATCATTGTAAAAACGCTTTAGTAAAAGAATAAAGATCTTCCTATTAACGGTTAGATCCAAGATATAATTCTTAACCCTTTACTTTACTATTTACTATAATCTCAGAAAGTTTTATGATCTGAGCAGCTAGCATGCGTGCCTTTTTATAGGTTGCGTTTACTTCCTGTTTCGCGTTGTTTTGAGGTCACGAAGCCATCGTGGAACTTTGTGGTTTTTCGTTGCTAATCACCTGATGACTTCAACACTAAACTATGACGCACACGCACGACCACAAAAGCATTTTTCATTGCCATTGTATGGTTCCATTTACGTTTAACATTAAAGGGCTTATTTACATAGTTTAGCTGCTTCCATGGTGGCGGCAGGTTTACCACTGCTGCTCTATGTTTCCTAAGAGATTTGAAATTGGCTGCTTCTAATTTCAATGACATAAGCTGCCTAATGATAATTCACTGTCACAATTTTCATGCTAACCAACCAACCAAGGCAATTATCATATCCAGACAATAGTCAGATGTATTGCTATAATGGTAATTGTAATTTTAAACTGGCATGCAGGGGGTCCACTCAGTAGCCAAACACTACCGATACAACTATAGATACAACACCAAAAATAAACATGCACACACACACAAAGCCAATACAAAGAAATAATACTTAATGCCAATAAAGATGGTCAGTTAGTTAGTTAAATGTCAGTTATAATATCCTGTTTTACCAGCAGCATACGTTACTGCAAAAAACGTAACAGTGTCATATGCATGGTAGTGAGGTTTAATGCATGCCGGGTTGGCTTTTCATGCTGCTGTTCCTTTGATTTAATTCTGTTCCCAATTCTGCTATTCTGATAAGTGGTGTAGTTTAATATAGTGGGTAAACATTTAGGGATTGCACCTTCATGTCCCTCACACTGGATTTGTTAATATTCTAAAGTGAACAATTAAAACTATGGAGTCTCCCATTGCGCTACAGTTCCAGAATTACCAGTCAATGTTGCAGTAGTGCCTCAAGTAGCCGTGGACCCTGCATGACGTTGTTAGAATTTTCTGTAGCATCCTCTCAGTAAGTATATGTGTCTTAAGGCATTCCACAGGGTCATACGATTGTCACCTACCTTGTTTGTCCCATATATGGTAATGAAGGAGAATAAGATTGATTCAGGCTTGTTTGTCAAGTGAACTACAATGTGTCAATGAGTTCACATGTTGTAAGCAGGTAACCTTTAGAAATGGAGCATGAATTTGAAATTAGGACGTTATATCAAAAAGTCAAAATTTTGTCTGTTGGCTTCACAGACTGTGTGTACAGATCTACTAGCAAGAGTTATAATATGCATATGGGGAGGCGTTGAAAATTTGTAAAGCTAGCAACTATGGCAGCAACACAGTGCTACTAAATGTCGAACAACTTCCATCCTAGCTCAGTCCGTTAACTACATAGTTCTAAATGAACATTCTAACTAGTTATAATTTCTTCTGTACATGGAACTTGCGACATACACCACTATAGCCTGGTGCTGCTGACCGCTTGCTTTTTTATGTGTTTTGGTGATTCCAGCTTGCTGTAATTAGCTAGCAGTATAAAAGGGTTGACAGTGCCAGACCATCCAGGGTAGGGCTGTTACAGGTACCATCTAGCTACTATTTGTTTCCTAAGAGATTTGAAGGAGACCATTTCTAATTTCTATGATATCAACCTGTTTCATGATAATGAAGTGTTATAATTTTCATGTTAACCAATTAGACATAGCCAGACACAGTGTAGGTGTGTTGCTAAGAGCAGTTAGTTATGTCATCATGGTGTGTTAGCATGTGTATACTATTTGTAAATAATATGAAATGAGGTGTCTCCACCCAAGCACATCAGTGTTATATATCAGTTGCCTGTTATTGATGTATATTATAGAATATTCGAGTACATGCTTGGCTCTCCATGCTGCAGCTTATTTATATGAAATTTATGTGAGTAATCTATTAAAGTTGTCTGTCAATGTGTGTACGATAGCTATGGGTCCAATGCTGCTCGTGAGAAGTGCTATGTTATAGTGGGTTATCATCAGTTAGTTTTAGTGTAGGGACTGCACCTTCTTGTCCCTAGACTTAGCAATAGAAACAATGAAGTCTCCCATTGCATTAGAGCTAGTTCTAGAATCACTAGCCAATGTTGCAATAGTACAAAATTAACCATACAAATATGTGATGGGACAATTTTATTGGACTTAGGCGCTCTCATTCATGGCAGTGCTCAGTTTTTTTTTGGCATTTAAGTATGTCAAAAAATGCAATTATAAAACAGTACAATTGACTTTGTGATTCTTTGTATGGGACACATGCCGTTCACTGTTTGTACTTTTTGCTGGTTTAATACCTGTACAAGGTGGCCTACTCAACTATGTACATGTGTAGCTATACAATTGTCAATAACCATTTAACAGCACCTATTTTTGTAAGGTAACTATGAGATTTAATTTATACTTGTTTGTCAAGTGAATTACAAAGTGTAAATGATTTCACATGTTGAAAACTTTAGAACTGGAGCATGAATTTGTAATTAGCACAATTTATCAAAACATTGGCTTCATAGGACTGTGTGTACACAATCTGATTAGCATTTCAGTGGAGTTTGCACAATTGGCTGATAACTAGCAGCTATAGCTAACAACACTATACTTTTACGAGTTGGAATGTATCAAGATAAAAATTCCAGAAGTAGCCACATGTTTTGACAATTTCAGTTCAGCTAGCTAGCTACTGCATAAGTTTCAAATGTTGTGCCATTTGCTTGGACCTTAGCGAATGGACATGGTATTACCAAAGTGCCGTTACTAGTGGGGAATTATAATCTCCTAGTTCCGCTACAAGTTTATACAGCTCAAATGTGTACAATATTGTCTGGCGAAGCCATAAGATGTTACATGAAACAAGAAGTCTTAAAAATCGCACAACTCTGCTTACCACAGCAAGTTGTCATAGAACCAGCACATACACACCGTGTGTCTAGTAAGAAACCATTAACGCCACAATTAACAATAAAAGGTTCAAAACAGCTGCCTGCATGTGTCTCTGTTGCATGTGTCTCTGTTGCATGTGTCTCTGTTGCATGTGTCTCTGTTGCATGTGTCTCAGCTGGTGACAATTGGTTACTGCATGTGTGCAGATTTGTTGCCTCAAGGCAGCATGTTTTGTGGTATTACACTTTCCTGCTATTGTGCTTGAGTCAAAACCACAAACTACATTCTAGCTCACATTGTGAGCTGAGCCCATACTAGTGGATTGTTGATCAAAGCAAGGGCAACTCTTCTTAGAATAACAGTTCAATTAGTGGCCACACTATTAGTAGGGAGTGAATTGGTGTGAAGGCATGTGGAGTATGTCTCAGAACCCAAGGACCAACATTGTAACCACAATAAAGGCTTTTGAGGGTAGGCTAGTGTAGTCATAATTATGTTTATCACTCTGGTCAATGCCCTTATCATGAATACGTTAATAGCCTACACACAGGAGGCAAAAACATGGTGACAAGAGGCATGTTTACAACAACAAAATGTACATTGCGCACGTGATCTATGGAGGGCGTTATATAGAATGGCTGTGGAGGGCAAATCTCCTATTATAGTTCATTTGCTTGTTGTGGGTTTTCATCACAGCAAGGGGTCCGTCATCGAATATGCCTACCCAAAGTTTACCAACCAAAGCGGAGAAGAATCCGGAGTGATAGAGGCTCCTAAAGAATGGTCGGACCTGGTTCATTTATGCATACCAGACGGAGCTCACAATAGCGACCAGGACACTGTATATTTTACTCTACCTGGTCGTAAAAATGATTCCACTGCAAGCAGCGTTTATTACGGAGTTGCTTGTTATAGACAAACAGCCACCAGGGACTTGAAATACACCCCGGACGAAGCAATTCGCCCGACCATGATTAAAAGTGTGTGCGTTCTTTGCACTCAGCCCTTGTTTGGTACAATTGAAACAAGACTAAACGTAGTGACACATGCATACTTCAATGAAGGAGACTTTAGAAAAGTATCAGTTCTTGAAGAACTATATCACAGTCTCTGCACAACCTTAACTGCTGTTCCTACAGCAGACTTATCTCAGTTCGGTGCCAACCCTGGATTAATTGTGAAGAATTACGACCGTGCTACATTACAGCTGTTCAAAGCATTACTGTTACAGTCAAAGGTTTTGCTGGTGGGCAGTTGTGCACGAGTGACTTGTTGCCACACATTGTCCCTTTATTCACTTATTCCAAATGCTCTTGAGTCACTACTCAATGAACAGCTAGCTATGAACAGTGGTATCTACTTCAGTGCCTTCTCAGATCCAAATTGTTTAAGACCATTTGTATGCTTGTCTCAGACAAACGCATTAAGGTCCAAGCATTATAAATGGACATTGGCTGGAGCAATTAATCCACTATTTGGCATTCAACAGAAAAGTTATTGTGATGTTTTTGGTTCAGCCACTGATGGTAACGTTGTAGCTAACGAATCAGAATTGCACAGAGCACTACAACTGACCACTGCTGACCTACGTTTCTGTGAAATGTTGAGCAGAGGAATATCGGAGGGGAGAGACAGTAGCAAGATAGATCAGACCTCTCCTACAAGTTGGTATGGCAGTGATGAATGGATTAGAGCACAATTCAGGGAGTACACTAAATCTCTAATTGTTACCAGTATCCGAGGTGACACCGCCTCAAAAGACGATTTCAATTCCCACTTTATCAGACTATGGCTTAAATCTGAATGCTTTTTGGACTGTGTTAATAAGTATGTACCAAGTGGCTCGTCACATGTTGGTTTATTGGAATCAATCCCAGCCTACCACATGTGTGCTGGTAGATACACTTGGGGTGATATCAGAAGAAAGGTGACGTCTAATACATCAGATATACAAGTTGTTGCATCTGAAATTGCTGAGCAAGTTAAATCAAGCAAAGTTGGCACGGCTGTTGGTAAAATTTTTAACACAGCTACCACTAGCATCTGGTCATGGTGGAACAGTACAGGCCAGGAGGAGTCCCCACAGGAACAAAGGCAAATGCCACAGATGACAGCAAAAGAAACCACCAAGCCTCCTTCAACATCTTAAAAAAAACACCAATCTACAATTATCAATATAATTCTGTGTTAATTGTACAGATATCCATTTCTCTTAAAATTGTTTTAAACATTAAGTGATGAGTGATGGTGCCTTATACATCATAGTAGCTAATTTAAGACTGTCTTACAGCAGTTCCATCAATGTTCACTTGATGGACAGAGACAAAATGGTCGTAGCCTTCAAGGATTGTGAAGCGTAGATGAACAGCAGGAGTATTGGTGAGCTGAAAGGGGGAAGAAGGAAGATATATAACACTTGAAGTGATGCTTATTTAAATTCATGTCTAGACTCCACACAAATGATACGCATCTACACACACATACAAACATAAGTAGAAACAGTTGGCAGGAAGCCTGCTTAGCAATGAATTAAAAGTTTTAATACACTAATTTTATAGGACTGAAACTTGATAGCTTGCCAACACTGCGACTAAATTGTTATCAATAACAAAAGATGTATTGAACCATAACTAGTGTTACTCTTACCATACCATCTCTACATAAATAGACATTGTCACTAATTCTAGTCAGCTAGGTTATTGGCTATAGTCTAAGGCAGTCTACTTTTAAAAACTTTCAGTAGTTTCTGGATGCATGCAAAGCCTTCAGCTGGCCACATCAATTCTCCCGAGGCAGTGGAACCTGTCAACATGAACAGTCACACTAGTACAACCCGGATACTTAGCTAAAGTCTCCCTTAGTACATAAACTGACCTGGAATACTGAGACACATTGTATAGAATCAGGTCTTCCAGTTCACATGCAAGTACCATTAATGTAACAGGCACACAAACACACACACAAACACAAATACAACAGAACCCATTGATACAACCATTTGATGATAAAGTTTTCAATATATACAAGCAACTTCCACACGTGTGTGGGACATACTCACATACAGACAAATAGTTTCTTGAGTGGGTTGCAAGAACCCATTCACAGTTAGGCATTAGTAGGGATGAGCAACACTGAAGCCATAATCCCACAATGGTAAGGTTTTCAGTGTATTAAATTAGTGCAAGCTAACATGTGCCAAGATGTCCTTGTGTTTCTTATATCTGGCTGCCCACTTAACTGACTGGCTCCTGATGCCTTCACCTTCACAGAAAAGACTTTTAATCTACACTTTGAACTATTAAGCCTTAGCCAAATATGACCTCCCAAGAAAAATTAATATCTAGGAGTGAAGAAGATTAAAAGACATTAAAAGGGAATGGGGTAAACAACAAATGGTTAAAAAAATCCCTCACCTTAAATTCTTCCTTTTGCAATTGGCCATCTGAAAATTCAAACTCTATATTGAAACAGAAATTCATTGCAGAGCTACAAGAAAAAAAACTTACCCTTTTCAACAACAAACTCAAAATCTTTTGGATCAGTTTTCACAGTCTTTTCAATAGATATCTTCCTCACTAGAAAGGAAGAAGCAAAGATTATGAATAATAGCCTTATGTTAGTGAATGATATCACAGGAGAAGACAAAAGAAATATTTCAAGCCAGTGAAATTTTTTTTTATTACCATGTAACAGGTGACATTTGAGAAACAAGAAATGGCATACAACACATACAGTTATCACCTAGCAACATCTTCCTTGTCATGATAATGTTCCCTTATGGTGATTCATTATTTCATTGCATGAATACCATACTATATCACACCATAAATGGAAATATGTTAAGTAAGTAACATTATACAGAAATCAATTTGACTAAAAATAGAACCAAAATAGTTAAGGTCCAATAAACAGGAGCAAAAATGTGGTATTTTCAATCACATGAAAACAAGCTTAATTCCAAAACAAAACTAGGTTGAAAGGTTAGCTCCATTACTAGCATACCCACATACCATAGTGACTACAAAAGGAAATGACTTGGCTAAAAGAGGCAGTCACATGGTCAATGGCATGTTATATAAACATCAACCACAAAGACATATTGGGGCATGGAATGTACTAGAACCATCCATCTGCCCTTTTTGTATAAACCAAACTAGTATGTGGTATTGTTTTTGGTTTTTTGTTGTTTAAATTATAGTTCCATTTCCTAGCCTTTACTGTCATATTTTGTGCAGTAAACAAACAGCCCATTTTATGTTGCTATGATACTATTTCCACAGAAAAGTTCAGTAAGAAATATAACACAGATTGAGGATCACATAAGAACAATGCAGTTAAGGCAATCACTGGTACCATTTAAAAACTTAATATCTGTGCCCAAATTTTCTGATGGCATTAACGTGTGTACAATCATAAAGTACTCAACATTTAATAGACATCTATAAATCACTGATGAATGGAATTTATTAAATGGCTATAAAAGCACACAGTGAGAGAAACCTTAAGATTCAATGAACATTTTAGGAACACAGTGTGCCACACACAAAACTGTTTACCATTTAGGTGACATATCAATCACAAAGGGTGCTATGTTTAGTAAACAAATTCACAACACCATCTGCTGAAATGTAACAATGACACTCTAATGTTAGGTGACAATGGATGATATAGCTACACCAGACATTTGATCCTAAAGTCAACAAACCAAACAGGACAGCTTTGTGCTATGAATGTATTCATTTCTACACACTCAGCTAGTATCTGACAAGCCAATTCGACTGGTGACCTCATTTCCATGGCTACAAACATGTGTGCATTTTCCAGCCTTGTGAAAACAGTCACAAGCCTTGTCATAAACACTGTTGAAATCGACAGACAAAACACAAAAACTTAGGTCTCAGTAATAGTGTGGGTGAAATTATTACATGTCAAGTTTCTACAGACATTGTTTATTATACTGTTCAATTTGACAATTTCAAAACACATCACTTTTATTGAACTGAAAGATAATTCATAGCTAAATTGTTACCAAACCACCAACTGTCATTATGTAGAAAGATCAGTGACTACAAGTTGTTTTGACATAACAATGCCAAACTATTCTGTAAAAAAAAGATAAGAGTCTACTTCTAAAACAACCATATGTATGCTCAAGTTTGAGATTATTAGTAGTACACAATTACTAAACATTAAGCTAAAACAGTTAGACATTTACTGCCTAAACTAGTACTTCCTATATATAATAACAGGAGTTCATAATATATATACTGAGTAGAGTATCCTACTCTCAAATACTCCTGTAGAAGGGCGTATCGTGAAGTTACGACATAGAACTTCTGAGTTCGCCCGTTTTTCTTTGTATAATTAATGATGTCATTAATTGAACATAATATCGATTGCATGTGCCTAACAACGTTGCTAGCAACCAAATTAATTCCAGCTCTAAGCGCTTCTCACCGAACTACAATCGTTCCTTCATGAGTTAAGACTGCTCCGTAGGTGTTTCTTGCTAGGCCATTCGTGAATATGGCTATCCTGAGCATCGCGAGTATGAAACGGTGCTAATGATTCTTGCACATTTACGGCTGCTCGTACGTCACAAACCACTACATCTTGTCGTTACGTCATAACTTCATGATATGCCCTCCTACAGGGGTATACAAGAGTAGGATACTCTCCTCAGTATATATATTATGAACTCTTGATAATAATAATATTGGCAAACTACTTGGAAATTTTTCAAGGTTTGTTTACCATTAAAAAAAATTAAACTGGCCTTGATTATTTACTTTAATTTGCTAGCTAATAAATTATGGAGTTTAAGAACTCTTGTTATTATTTAATAAAATACAGAGGGTTTCCCAAAATACCACTAAGCAACAGAGTCAAATTCCATAAACAAACTTTCCCTATAAAAACTATAATTGGTAGGGAAGTGGTTCTCCACTGTCAAACAAATTACACACCGTCTTCTTTCCTCTATCAAGGAATGTAGCTCTTATAAAAATTCCCTCAAAATATTTTCTATATATTTCACAGTCCAGCCACAACACCTATATCCTTTCTTGTTAGGAACCTCAAATTATTTGTAAGAAAAAATTGGATTTGTGTCAGCCAAAGCTTTGATGGAGAAATCATTGATAGCTAGTCTAAAAGATTATTCTTGGTAACATTTAGCAGGTTTCATTGCCTAAGAATATACTGAAAATATTTTAGGCACCCAATGAAAGGCTTTTAAGATACTGACATCGCAAATTCATAGTTGACAAATCCATCATTCATTTATATACAGGGTGGCCATTCAACTTTTACTACACAAGGTACCCAATACATCTGGTACCATCTGTGTGGTAGAATAGTGTATGAAAGTTATGAATAACAAATTAATACAACATTCTCAAATAAGCTTGCAATATAAATACCAGTAAAGTTGAGAGAAGACACTCGTACCATTTGTAGTAGTTAGTATGATCTTGTTCATGGACATGAGGGAGGAAAATGACAGCACAAACTCTTGTGGAAACAATCCCGTAGTTGACCAAAACGTGTGCGACTTTCTGTGTGAGGGAAAAAAACAAAACAATTATTCTAATTAATGCTCAGTAAAGAATTTTAAAATTATTTAGTTCCATAGCTTACCCATCAATTATGTTTTCGGGAGGGTTATCATCATCGTGAGAGGTAGCTAGTGTAATGCTGGCCCCTGTGCTACTATTTGCGATGTCAAACATCGCTTACAAGTTGAAAGCGCCTGCGCTAATAACTGGAATGAATAATTTGGGGAAGGAGGTATCCGTTTAGAAATCTTATTGCGCCCGCTGAAGTAACGTCAGTAGAAAAGAGTTCTTGACGAACATTTCGTTTGCTTTCGGGTGAGTGCTTTGTTCATTGTGGCGTTTATCGCCCGAATTGCTAAGGCACGTTTGTAGTGTCTCACGTTATATTTACTCCAATAAACTACAACATTTGTGCACAAAAGTTTACATAAAGCACTTCCGTACGTAGTATAATTCAGAGTCAGTCGTTATTTGTTAAATGCGCGTTATTTAGAATGCAGCCTTAAAATGGCTACTTGTATGTGTGTGAAATCTGATTGTAAAATCAACAGTTCCACAATGGCGTATACAAGTTGATTTTTTTTATTATACACAATGCAATATTTGATGGTTGCTACATTTATTTACCCACAGGCATGCAAAGTTGAAATAGATCGTGATGAGTTCTCCTACAAGTCAAAATGTTGAGTTGATAAAGCAGATGGGCCTCACTGATGATGAGGCCATTCGGGATGCTCTTCATCAGGCTGAAAACGATGTAGATGCTGCATTGCAGATCTTATTGCCAGATACTGAGGGGAATCCCCCTAGTGGCATTGATTCACAGTCAAGTTATGAACGTATCGACTCGTATGACATTGAAATGAAGGTGTGTGTGTGTGTGTCTATCTGTCTCACTTGTAATTCTCTACCCTTCCTAAGGATATGGAGACTCAGCCAAGCTCTTCTCCAGCTGGTTCCAGTCCCTTAACAGTCAGCTACAACGTGGACGAAGCAGTTGATGATGATGATTCTGGGGACTTTGGTAGCACACAAGAAACTAAGGATGATGAGCCAGATGACCTGCCACCCAGATATGATGACATTGTTAACAACAGAACAAGTGGAGTAACAGTATGTCAACATGTGTTAACAAGGACCAGGGGGCCCCTCCATGTTGAGAAATATCTCGATTATTGTTTTGTAAAGGGAGACTATTTCTTAACACAGTGTAACTTCCCTTTCTCCCAAGTTTGTCCTACCTTGGAGATTCCAAGGGATGTAGGGTTAAGAATATTCTACATATAGTTTCAGAGCTGTATATTGTGTGCATGTGGTAATGTAGTGTGTGTATAAAGCCTTAGGTGAGATTCCCTAAATTCATTACTGTTTCATGTTCCTCTGTTTTGTGATATTGTGATAATTTTGTTAAAGGTTCTTCCATCAACAACCATGACCACTATACCAGGAAAATCGTCTGTTAGTACTGGCATCACTCCTGTAGCAGCCACGCCCACAATCAGTGCTACAACAGCGCAACCCATGAGGAATCCAGAGGTGGAGTTTCCACTGACAAACTTTTATGAGCTGGAGTCACGGGTACACACTGAGCAGTGGACAATCCCATTTCGTCAGGATGAGTCACTTGCAATTTGCCTACGTGCTGCCACTAAGATGCTTCACCACGACGTAGCGTACTCGGATGAACAGTGCATCAGTTTTATGGAGAGAACTTTACCTGATGCTTTCTATAAGGTATAAATTTCGTGTGGGATTGCTTGTTTATGTGTCATAATAAGATTTGATTTGTGAGGTAATGTTCTGTTTGCTAACATGTTTACTTAATTTGCTAAATACATATAATTAGCTAGTTTTCCTATCATCACTGTGGACTGTTAATTGAATCATGTTTGCAGCCATACAGCTGTTATAAATTGATTTGCTTGATCAACAGGCATGCAAAAAATTATTGAGATGTAACTAAATGTCTGTAGTAGAGGATTCTGTATAGTGGCCTGATAATGGACAGGAGGTTCTTTAGAACTCCTTTGAGGTTACTTAGAAATAGAAGCCATTGTTTGGTAATTGATTTTTCAACTAAATGATTTTAAACCTGGCTAACGTTTACACTAGTACTGCTGGCCTTCCTAGAAGTCAATGTATTTAGATTCTTCTAATAGAAGCTCAGTGACTTGTATTCAAGTACTCATGTGGTGCAACAAGCTGAGGTGTTATTTCTAGTAAAAATTGAAATGAAACCAATAAAGTGAGTCGGGTGGCCGGTAAGTGATGGGAATATATTTGTGTTATACACTTCCAGAACAAATGTGTGCAGCTAATATATAAACTTCAAGCATGTAAGGGACATGTGATAGGTAGTGAAGAACTGCAGTTACCATCTGTTGTGACTGGCTTTTACAGCATGTGTCTTACAGCATGTGTCTATTTTGCCAACTGTAATTGTATGTGTGCAGAATCTGGTTTAATTTGATCTGCCCTAAGGGTGTTTTTCAGTTAGGCAGTGCTGAGCTGTCCATTTATTTTCTTTCCATACTCCCCACATAGGCACCACTGATTGTAATAATGTGCTTGAGCTATATTCATAGTGTACGAGCTTGGAATTAGTAATGTTTCTTTACATTGGTATCTGTTGTGGAAGTTGAAACAGTATATTTCAGATACTCCCAATGTACATATGTGTTGGTTGCTGTTCATTTCTCACATGATAAAATGTTCCCCAGTGTGTTTTGTCACATCTCAATAGCATGTTAGTACTATGTCTTGTCTGTGTGTGTTGTTTAGTCACCTATGAATGTCACAGTTGATAGTTTACTAAACATGTTGTTGTTCTTTTGAAACACCAGACAGCATCTCTATGTCTGGGCCTGTTTGTCCATTTATCTGACCATGGAAGAAAATTTTATTTACAGTGTTATGGTTTGCTGAGAGCTTCTTTACAATACTACGGGCACCTTAGGGCCAGAAGAGTACTGTATCAGAAGCCCATGTAATAAATGGAAGAGTTCGCGTAGCTCAATTTAACGCTGCTTAATACAATAAATGAATAATGGATTTTGGTTTCTGAATTTGTCTTTTTTTTCTTCTTTCTTTTACATAAATGATGTATTCCAGATTTTGAAGCCTTATTTGGTCATTTTTTGGCTTTTTGAATGACAGGTTCCTATAAATAGCTGTGTGGTGTACAGGATCACATGACTGCTAATATAACCATTGATCTGCTCCACTTCACATTTCTCCCAATCTCTAGTGTGGTATCAGGAACTCAGTTTTAAAAATAATTGTTAAAATATACAGAATATAGAAGTGTTCTCATCCGCAATCAAATTTTTGGCTTGTAAAGCATTTCCGCTCCAAATTGTGTTACCATTACAATTACTATGAATTTCTACTAGTGGTAATGAATAATATTTCGGTCATTTATATTAGATTAAGCATGTGATGTGCCTTGTCATTCTCAAATGTTTGATTGAGGATGTTGGAAATTTGTGGTCAAGTCTTGTGATGTTTATTTGATAAAGTTTTAGAGTGACCACTTGTCAAATGGGAACTTGGTTGGTGTCACATGGAAAAACTAAGTTTGCTGTGTCATATTTTTGTAACAACAAACAAAACGAAATGTAAATACCCCTGTATGCGTTGACACTCACAGGACTGACTTTGGGAGTCTTAAAAGATTTCTCACTTCCTGTAATAGTAATATATATACATGGATTTAGAGAAAGTTTGGCCTTAATGACACAACAAGATTATTTTGTATTGAAGCAAGCAGAGTTAAGTTTTTTTTTTTTTTGATGAGTTAATAGGTGTACTGGTGACAGAGAACTGTTGATTTGTGTTGATAAGGTTAAGCTTTAATTTATTTTTGGAATCAAGATGCTCCTTTAACACACTTGTATTAATGAAGTCCAGTTATATTCTCACTCCTATACAAATATTATGAACTCCTGGAACTTTTGGTTGTGTTAGTGTTGATATAAGTGGTTTAGATGATATGTTGGTCTCAGTCATCACCAATCTTGTGATCTCTGTCCAGCTAACTCAATCTACCACCTCAGTGTGGCATTATTCTAATGCAATGGGATCCTGGAGTCCTTACAACCCTCACTCCAACACATTTGCTTACCTAGCTACAAACAGCAACACCAGTCACCACACATGTCAGTCTATATAGACATGGTATATGTATCATGAAATAGTACCTCCAGGCCTGCATGATGACGTGTGTGACTTCCTGTGCTATTTTAATATTTAACTTGAAACAGGAAATTAGTATATGTATTGAGGAAGCTAGCGAACAATTGTGTGTGTGAATTGTGGGCATTCCCTTAGTTCAAATAACCCTTGTAGGTAATGTTGTAGTTAGTTGAGTTATGTGGCAAGGAAATGTTTTCAATAGTTATCTGAATCTCATGTTAATCCTGTTGAAACTATGTAGAGTATTTAGATTTGAGAATCTCTTAACAGGACATTCTGAAGTATAGAGGAAAGCCTTCCATATTTAGGTGCTAGCTGTATGGTGACAAAAACCTATTTGAAAAAGGTCTACTTCCAAGTTTTTTTCTAAATTTTGTTATATCAAGAGTTAATAATATGGAGAGTAGAGTATCTAATGCCATATAGTCCTGTAAAAGATGATTGTGCAGAAGTTAATGGCTAATTCTTTTCCGTGTAACACAGATTTCTGGTATTGTTGATTTCCTTAAATTTAACTGCATGTTGATGAATATTTTTGAGAATGTTAATATTCAAAGGCTTACATGAGCCAGCAAACGAGCAAGGATATACAATGGACAATTCCAGGACACTCAAAGGCAGGTGACACTTGTTAACATGGCGACGCCATTGAAATTCCAAACAGTACTCCTCTTTCTGTTATTGGTTTCTCAGACATACTTCTCATAGATACTCTCCTCTCCATATTATTAATATTGACTCTCGGTTATCTTAGTTGTTCTATTTCCTGTGTAATTAAAGTTTAAACAACTACTATATCAGTGTGAGAAGAACACAATGTATTTGCTGTAGTGTTGCTGTAACCTTTGCTGTAGTGTTGGAGCATGTTAGGAATATGATAAAAATAGTAGTGGGAATTGAGTTGTATTTTCTAATTGTTTCCTTATCCTGCTTGTATGGCAGTTAGTGATAGTGGTAGTGTTTGTGTATCTGTTGTGTTTGTGTGGGTGTGTGTTTGCCACATCCTTGTTGGTTTCCTTCTTCAGAATTTTATTTTTATCTTGTAGGAACTTTTAAATGAACTTTGTTTACCGAGTGTATAATGGACAGTGCACTGTGCACTTACACCCACGAGCTGTACTGTATGTTTCGTGTATCAGTATGCCATACATAAACTATGTACTTGCACAACACACGCACAGGCATGCACACGCATGCTACACACACATGCATTTATTATTCACTCTTTACTGTAGCTGTTGGCTCACGATGCTGTATTGCGATGGGACCAGACAATTTATGAGGGGATACATGACATGTGTAACTTGTTGGTGGAGATGATTGCTGTTGGTCTGCGACACAAACCAGTACCCATCAAAATGCTGGAGCTTCTGACTTTGGTATGTTGTACACGAATGCAGTGTGTATATATACTATATGTATGTGCGCACGCACGCACACACACATGCACACACACACTACGCATGCACGCAATCACATGCGCGCGCGTGCGCGCGCACACACACACACACACACACACACACACACACACACACACTACACACACACTACACACACACTGTGCACACAAACACACACAATAATTCTTGCACCTTATTTTTTGGAATTGTAAACTATTTCCCCAACTGTGTGTGCAGCCTTACTACTCCCCAAAAGGGTCATTGTTCCTAAACACATGACACTATACTGAAGAGTAACAGTTTAGTGTTTTAGAATAGACAAGTAATTGCTGTTCACCTTTGTTATACAGTTTACACTAAAGTGAAAGTCATCTCTTTGGTAACCAAATAATTTGTAAGGCTCTGTGTAGCCATAGTTTACTGCAAGGGCTGCAAGATTGTGAAATACCTTAATAAGGCATTGTTACCTGTACGATTTCTCAATGGCTTGAGTTAGTAAGGAGTAGTAGCAGCAGCAGCCAAAAGAGTGACAGTATTTTAATGGTGTGTGTGTTCTGTGTGTGTTTCCTGTAATGGTGTACCATCCTCTATCTATAGCCTCTTAATCATTTCCAGAGCCTTATACAGATATATTGCCGTAGTGTGGGTGTATATCTACTAAGCTGAAACTGTACAATGTGCTGTGGAGATGTACAAGTTCCTAATGGGTGTGTAGCATAGTGTAGACGTTTTCCTAACAAAGCTGTTTTCTTTGACTAAAATTATTATTCACAAATTTGTGTCAGTAACTTCATGATTTCTGAGAATAGCCTGCAGACCATGTTTTGCAGTGTAACGTATTGACCTTAATACAGACAATTTGACCCAAGGTATTCTCTATGTAAAATGTTCTGTGTAAAGGTGTGTTTATTTTTGTTCAGGTGTTCCGAGCGGACTGCAGGTTCCACTCTAAGAACAGACAACGTCGTATAGACATCAACCAGTGGAATAGACTCCTTCATGACAAGTTGTTTGCCATCATGCCCAGTTATAGCTCTGGAAAGGTAACGACCAACTAGTTGTACAAATTATAATTTTGTAATCAATTATTTCTGCATGCACGTACGTATCATTAAACACGGCAGCTACGTACTTTAGTGATTGTATGTTTTGTACCAAAAATAAATTTAAGGATACTGCTATGTGGTAGGTTGAAGTCAAGAACTCTTCTTTTTGTTGCTGCGCATGATATTAGAATACAAATTCTGAATATGTTCAAGTTCAAATGTGTGTAGTTTGGTCAAATAGTTTTGAAAAATGTGCTAGGTACAAATTGGCACAACCATTGAACAGAAGCCTTGAACTAATAAGTATAGAATTTCCATACTATCCTAAATGGTTACTAAGATAACTGACCCTTGTGTAGAGGTCTCTGTTCACTGGGCTTGTTGAAAGTGACCTCTAGGCATTTAAAGTAATCCAGTAATTGTTACCACCATGTTAATATCATGTTATGTGTCGTGTTGCGTATTCTATAGGACCCCAGGGGATGGCTTGTCGACATCATGAATAATGTAAGAAATGATCAATGAAATGATCAATGAAATTTGTCATACACCTGTGTTTTGAATAAGACAAAAATAGATTAATACTATTAATTCTTTAGTTTGCAAAGCATAATGGAGTGGAGATGATAATTGATCACATCCTCCATACTGACAATCTTACATTGCAGGTAGGTGTCAATCTAGTCTGTTTCCTTTATGAAAGGAAAGAGAAAATATTGTATTAACAATACATACCTTTGTATAAATATTTTTTTCATTGTAATTTTGTATTTAGAATATTTATTCTGTATTTATTGTTGTAATTTCTATTTAGTATATATTAAGGTATTTCAGTGTATTTATCTGAAATATTCAACATTTCGGTGTTATTGTAGGAATTGACTGCACTGTTCCAACCATTTGGTGTATGTGATGATTACATTAATGCTAACTACTTCAAAGTGGCCTTCAAGGAGTGTGTATTATATGGCATCCATTTTGTTGAGAACATGCCTGAAGCTGATATGAAGAATAAGGTGATGATGTACTTTGTTGCAGTTGTGGCCACAAGCAAAAAGGCAAAGCCTCAGGCAGCTGTGTGAAATACAGCTATTGCCACCCAGTAAACCATGTATGTGCACCACTGAGGCACTCGAGTCTTGTGCAGGGAAATCCTCTTGGGGTAGGACAAATAACCTGCAGGAGGTCTCAAGAGAGAGGCTGCGGAATCCAGAGTTTAACAATGACCCCAATGCCACTAAGCAAGACAAAACATCTGCTTAATACCTGGGGAAAGCAAATGCCCAATACATGCGCGCACGCTCATGCACACACACACACCTGTGCAAAGCATGTTCATTTTGTGTAATAGATCCTATATCCCTTAAGCCATACACGTAGTAAGTATCACTGCCAAAATCTTTGGTGGTTGCAGAATTTGATTCAAATTTCCTATGAAACTTGCAGTTATGAATTTACACTAGAGCAAATACACCTTTTCCTCCAGCGGAAGCCTTGTAGCTCTACAGTAAACGTTTACTAATAGAAGTAGAATAAAATTCAATCTTAATTGTGCATGCTGCATGATGTACTAAGACTGAAAGTCCAATATACTGTTGTGGTTTCATTAAACTGTATGTGCACACAGTCACATGCAAGTTTTCCTGTTAACATTTTATTATTTTCACCCACTCAACTGCCATCTATATTGCCCACTCACTAACCAAACTGTGTGGGAAACCATCCAACCACTGAATCTACTTTATGTGTGGGTGGGTGTGTGCTATTAAAATTCAAATTGCCAAAACTGCTGGTGGTTTAGGAAGTAGTTTGATTGTGAATTTATTATAAGGTAGTGTGGGCTTGTACTCTGTAGCCTGTGGTATGCTCTTAGCAAGTGTGACGTGTTTAACAAGTTTGACGTGTTTAACTAGTTTGACCTGGGATGGATTTTCCCCTGTTTACTGTTTACAGCTACTTGAACTGTACTTTAAATGAGCGCAGTGTAAAGGTTTTAATACTAACAAGGAACCAACTAGATTTCATCATACCAAAGAATTTAATTCGGCTGATCTGTGGCTATAAGTGAATGGGTAATTAACCTACCTGCCAAATTATCAGCCTGCCAATTTAATTCCCTCCAATTAACTAACTAAGTGTATATGGTGTATCTCAGTATATTTGTGTAAGAAGGGAAGAGAGTGTTCTGTATCAGATATCATGTTGTACTCAACTAAGATATCAATCTGTGGAAATATAGGTGGAAAAGTGCCTGCGTCATTTTGCATCATTAATGTTTCATGTTACTTGAAATACAATAATTATGTCTTGAAACTTTTATGTCTGCAGCGCTTGTACAGTGTGTGGGTGTACATGTGTTGTGTTGTGTAATGTCTCATGCATGCACACACGCCCACTTGCACACACACACACACACACACACACACGTACGCAAACACAAACTATATGAATATACAGCAGAATCCTGTGCCTCCTTATAAAGGATGCCTTTTTACCCCTGCCGACATATCCTATACCAAACACCATGTACTGCTTATTGTGTAGTGTAGAGGTGCTATATATGTCATTTAGCTTGTTTCTGTACCATGTATGTAGGAAGTTGGATGTGTGTCAGACTTGTTGCACACATTGAAGACACTGTGCTTACATTGTTGGAGCGTGGAGGACTCTTTAAAAATCGACAAGCTAAGACTGGACACCACTCTGAAAATGTTGAAGACACCACACTTTAATGCTAAGATGAATGCTCTTAAAGAGGTAGATGCTGTAGTATTGTGTTCTATAGGTGGAATACTGTTAATTGTTGTAGGTGGTTAAGTTGACTGAGGAGCCAACCATGCCAGCTAGTCGTGGAGTAAAGAGACCAATTCCAGCTGATAAGATCATGAAGTGGATCATTGACAATAAAGTGTTGTCAATTGCTCTTGGAGGTCTGTGTGTGTGTGTGAGTGTGAGTGTGTGTGTGTGTGTGTGTGTGTGTGTGTGTGCGTGGGTGCGTGCGTGCGTGCGTGTGTGTGCACATGTGTGCATTTGCATGCATGCGTGCATTCATGTGTGCATGCGTGCATTTGTGTTTGTGTGTGTGTGTGTGTGTGTGCGTGCGTGCGTGCGTGCGTGCATGTGTGTAGTGTAATGTAGTTGCGCGCATGCCATGTGTGTCACATCTAGTTTGAATTTCATTACAAAGTTATGCACAATGTGATATAAAACATTTTGCCTTAAGCCATTTTCATTTTCAGTTTTATTTTATTTTTTTTATCAGATCAATTAACAGTTTTTTATTGGTGACAACTTTCTATGGCTTAGCTTTTTAATTTCATTAGAAGGTAGCCCACAAGCCTAGCTTTTGGTTTTCCTCACAATTTTATTACTTGTGGAGCTTCCTAATGGGTTGTTTCTATGTAGGCACTTTGGTGGCTTGGTTTTCTCTTTAATCTCTCCTTTCCAGGTAGTTGTAACAGAGTGTGTTGAGAGAAAATTGATTCATGGAAGGTTTCTGTCCATAATTTTAAGTTACCTCTCTAGCAGTGAAGTTGGGATTTTAAATTATATTTCTCTACAAGCTCTTTGAAGCTAACAGGCTGTCTGAAGCTTTTTCATAATACAAAAATATATTTTCATTTTTGGTATTTTATTTTTTGCAAAGCTAGGCTGGCAAGAGGCAACTAAAGTCCTCCAGACTAGATTAGAACAGCAATGGCACGATGGCAGCTCAAGAGTTCTGGCACTTGTGTCAAGGCACAATGCATACATTCACAATGTATACAATTATAACACCTGCTGTTACTGTGCAAGGAATCTGTTTCAAATTTGTCATCTCCCTGGTGTTGTCCCATATCCATGGTGATACGAAATTGTTGGGAATCGCTAGTTGGCCATACAAGGATATATATACTGCAAGACTAAGTGTATTCACTGGTTATTAATCCATGTATTGTTACATGGTTACCAGTAGGAAGGATTGTGTTTGGGGAATAGACAAGTAATTATAAGGTTGTTGTTCTTCAGTAGTTACTAGAGTACAGCTTCACTTAATATGTGGGAAAGATACAGTACCATTTGGGTCACATTACAGGAGGAACCCATCTTTAGTAGACTAAACAGTAGTGGGCTGTAGTTTGTTATTATTGGTAAAATGCAGATTTCTCAGCAATACTACCACAAGAGTGGGCTGTAATTGTGGATTTCTCAAATTCCTTGTTCCCACTACATAATTACTAATCCCATGTACTTGTAGGCATTGAAATTCTGCTGAATTAGAATGCACTAACCGTCCCATCGTTATTATTTATAGTAAATATACTGGGACCCTTCTATTCCAACTTTGGGACCATCCCAATGTAGTGATGTATGTAAGTGTCCAAATGTGCGTATACTTTTATGAATATAGACCATTGACTAGTGTCCTGTTTATCAAGGTGTCCCTTTTAAAAGTATGGTATATGCTCCATAGTATCGTGTACATAACAGCCCATTCACACTATCCCAGGTTACTTTCATCCCGTGTTATTGAACTCGAGCCAGCCCTTGTTCACACTACTACTCAACAAGTGTGCTGAGGGTTTGAGTGTGCTGAATAATAATGAGCTAGAACAAGTGCACAATGTTAAGCCGTTCTTCGTTTATGCTTGTAATAAAACTACTGAATTGTATCGATGACATGAAGACTATGTTGTACGCTTTTATAGCCAGTAGCCAGTGGGTGCCTCTTTTGCCGGTTGGGAGTCTACTAGAAGCATGGTGTGTCTCGCGGTACACCAGTATGTTGTAGTCAAGGTTGTAGAATACTTTTAGAAAAATACTTGCTGTGTGGCCAGCAGAAGCAAATTATTGTTGATCAGCCCAATTGCATCCTATCCCAGGCTAACCCATGTCATGCCATGCTGGGCCTGCCTGATTGATTCACACTGCATTTTGTTTCGATCTGTGCCGTGCTATACCTGGGCTAGAAGGTACGTAGTGTGAACAGGGTATACATAACACATCAGTTGTTTGTTAAATATACTGTCTTCATTTTATCTGTGTGCGTGTGTTCGTTCGTTCGTTCGTGCGTGCGTGCGTGGTTAAGTTATTCTGTTGTTCATGTAGGTAACCTACACCATCCTCAATATTGTGATAAGATTAAGAGCATTGTGGAGTTCCTTAATATCAAGTTGTCTCTTGAAGAATTATCTACTATTTGGGAAATGCAGGTGTGCAGTTGTGTGTTTTTTCTCTACTGATAGCAATGGTATTTGTGTGGCCTCACCTTCAGGCAGCCTGTCTCCTAGCCATTTCCTCAAACCCATTGTGTTTTCCCTAACACCCACTTAACAGCACAGTGAAAATCAACACCTTAGGGCTGTTTTCCTCCTGGGCTTTTCTATTGACAAATGGTATGTGAGAAACTCTATATTGTGCACTTTCAACTGCCAGTTCTTCTTCATGTATGGCTTGTGCATTATCATTGGCATATCAACATTACAACTGAGATGACAGTGTGTGACTAAACTGTGTGTTGGTATTTGTCAGTGAAACCAACTATTTGCACTTTTCTGGTGAATCCATTATGTGGTCCTCATTGTGTGCTAATGTGTAGTTAAGTTCCTACCATCTTAACATTCATGTCTAGTCATGTGTAAACTAACTGTTAACTGGTTTCTGAGGAAATAACACCCATTGCCCTAAGATGTAGCTCCTTTATGTCAGTGTACCTAAGTATACACTGCTTGTGTTAGATTCAATCCCATTTCTATGTAGGTTATATGCACACACGCACGCGCACACACGCACGCGCACACACGCACGCGCACACACACACGCACACACACAAGTTAGAGGTCCAAATAACAATGTTTACTGTATACTGTAGTTGGAGAAATTCACTAGTAAGTTTGTTATTTTCAAAATGGTCACCCATGTAAAAGACCATACAGTACTCCCAATTTAGAGTTGCATCAGTTTCAATGACTTTATAGTATTACAATATCCCTTGTGAAAAACAACTAAATGAATCAGGTTATAGTGTATAATCATATGAAGACATTTTTGATGTTAAATGTTGTAGTATAACTTTGTACATTAGTCGTACTTACTGTTGTGTCTCAAAATTCTAGTTAGCCTCTAAAATAATAATATGGGTATTGATAATAATATGGGTATTGATCTTATTTGTAACACTTTCTCAGGTTGACAAGAATCCAGTGCAGGTGGACAACATCCATAGTATACTAACGTTTGCAGCTTTCCGATTCTCAGCACAACAAGTAGACCATTTGTTTCAACTAATACAACAAGTAAGTCGCCACCTTTTAGCACCAGCGGTACATGTGCCGATAGGCCAGTATTGTACAACAGAAGAGAAAATGTTTGTATGATCAGGATTGGTCCCAACAGGCATAGCTCCTTACATTTAAAGCGGAGGGCTTTTTTGTTTTAGGAAAAAGTTGTGAAGTAGCTGCTATCTGGGATGGTTAATACCAAGAGTATGCGAGAGTATCGAATGGCATATTAGCTCGTGATTAATGATTGCGTGAAGTAACAGATATTTCAGTATATTGTTTGTTAATGGTTGTTGTATTAGTGCAATTTGGTCTTTAAACCAAATGAATACACGATAGCATTAAAGTGAAATGGCTAATGTCAGAGTTCTGGCACTGCCAAACAAGGTGTGACAAACATGCTAGTCTGTGTCACCACTTTCAAGAGCAAGCTGTAGTTATCTTTGGTCCTTACTACACTTTCCTTATACAACAACTTGGTTGAGTAACACAAAAAAACTGGTGAGCAAAGACCATTGCCACATACTGCATTCAAATTACCATTTCACATAAAACGAACAATTACTGAAATATCCATGTTCTATACTATCATCATCATGTACAGACTAATATGCCACTTGACACTCATGGGTACTATTACTTGGTATTGTACAAGCCACAGACAACTATTAACTGGTACTGTGTATACAGTATGACAGCTGTTGCATATAAGAATTCTGTGATGTTTTTCCCTATGGTCTTCTGAGAGTAGAAACAAGTTTAAGGTTCAAGGAAAGTACTTTACTAAGAAGGATGGTTAGTGTAAATAAATTAGTGAGTAAGTAAGCTTGAGGGTAATAGAATAGCCACAAGTGTTTAATGCATTATCTGGAACTTCATTGTTATATTTTCAGTTGAATAATGTGTATGGTTTGGGTTACAATACCCTGTAACCTTATACCATGTTGTAATATACTGGTTTACAGGATGGTGTAAGCTTGTGTTACACTGCTCATTGTAATGGTTGCAGTCTTGATGTACAGCAATTTAATCCTTGGAATTGCGTATTATTTTTTGTAAATGGATTCGCACATGACGATCTATTGTTTCAATGGGTTATTGGTACTATGTTCTTAGCCGTGCATTTCTTGTAGGTGTGTGTGTGTGTGTGTGTGTGTGAGTGAGTGAGTGCGTGCGTGCATGTGTGCGTGCGTGTGTGCGTGCGTGCGTGTGGTATGCAGTTTGCAAATTTCTTTTCATTGCCTCAGTGGTATTCTACAGTGTTCAAGGAACAGCTTACTAAAATGTTTATTTTGGAAATGTAGTGCTAGAGAGTAGAAGTGTGCAGTGACTAAACTACAAGTGCTTAAACTCACAGCCATAGCTTTTGTTTTATATTGGTCTAAAGACTGGTGTATTTGTAATGAATTCACAAATCCACCAGTGAGGTATAGTTTTAGCCCTGTATTCACTCATGTACAAGTATGAAGACATTTCAAATAAAGACAATCTTGTTTCCGTCTACCTTATTGTAATAAAAAACAAACCATGCATACCCTTTAGGCTAAACAAAGTCTCCGTCTAACAAGATAGTGTATCTTCCAATGTGTGTGTGTGTTTGTTGTTTGTTTGTTTTTGGGAAAGTTATTGGCATTAGCCAAGTGAGGTTTTTCTGAGATTTGCAATATATGTGTGTGTGTGTATGCACACTCACATTTATGTGTAGTACAATGTGTGCGTGTGCATGTTTGCACTCTTTAAAAAATAGTTATTTTACTATGGTTTGATCACCACATGTATCATTGATTTCAGCCTAACAACAGTGTGTAATCATGCCTACCAACCTGTGACCTTGTACATGATACACTCTTTGACCTTAACTTTTATATATATAGATTTACACAGTCACATTTTCTATACATAGACCTCACCATATAGCTTCCTGTGTTGTATTTTGGAGGTGGCTTGTTAAGTTGGTTAGCCTTCTAGTGGTTGAGTATTTATACATGCTTGGATGGATACAGCTAATAGTTTTACACTTGATGGTTTAGTGAGAGGAAATCAGCAGTGATTGTTTCCACTGTCTTGTGCCTGCAATAAGTTGACTACCCATCTGTTGGTTTCCCGCAACTTTGGCACATATACAGTAAGCTCTTGGTGAGCTCATAAGTGCTACAAGGCATTCGGCGCTTAGGTCTTGTAAAGGATACCTAGCTTATGGCTTTTCACAGATAGAATATGTTGTTCGCATACAACATTTATGGACTGATACACACACACATACATGCATTATGGTACTGATGTATTGACAAGTGCACAATAGCACATGTTGCATTGACGTGAGAATTGAAACATGCAACAATAGGAATTCATGGAGCCCAGTACTGATAATCATTGATGACCTTGCATGGTGGGACATGCATATTAACACTTACAGTGTAGTGATTGGCGATTTCAATATTTTTGCTGTCATGATGAAATATCACAATTATTGCCCTGTCAACTGAAGCTAGAAAAACACTGAATACAATATGTTAAAAGTAAATTATATGACAGTTTTATTTAAAAATTCAAAAGGATTGATACAATTTTCACAATTACTGCCGATTTCGATTATCATTAGTTGATGAACATTACACGATGTTGATTATTAATCATGATTATCATAATAATTGAATAATTGCCCATCTCTGTTAGAGTGTAACATGGTTCATCAGAACGACCAGCACATAGTTCACTAAATGGGTGATCATATACCTCAAATGACATCAGAGCTGGGATGTGATGATGTTAAAGTTGATTATAATAATAATATTGTCATATTACTGTAACCAGATTAGGAGCCAGTTTCAGGTTACGTTGTACTATATTTCAGTTGTACTATAGTTCAGTGATACTTTCACTTTAATATAGTACGAGTTTTTATTTGTGCTTGCAGACATGGGTAGTAGACATGGGTAGTAGACATTAATGGGTTTGATGATCAGTTATTCAGTGCTCTTTTGTGCAACTTGCATTTATTAATGTAAACATGCTACCTATAATGTGTAAGGAGTTAAGAGTATTGGATTTGTGGAAATCTAGTTTTGGTTGAGATATATATCTTATTGTAGAGTCTGTTATTGCTGTCCTATATAATGTATTATATGCTACCATGTGTCTTGGTAAAAGTACAGATTCTTTATAAGATCCTGGATATGTCTTACAGTACTGGATACCTGCTTTTTAAAATTTGTCTGTTGTGACAAGGTATTACATTGGAATTTTCTTTCAAAGGATAATTCCTTAGCATTTCTTTTGAATTGAAGTTGTTATCCTTAAATCGTTTATGTCATGCAAGGCTTAACTATTGCTTGTTTAATCGCATCCTTCATTTGAAACCATTCAGCTAACCTCATCAGTAGCTATTAGTATCCAGGGGTTTAAGGATGTGTAGTGGATATTTGTCGGTTATATGCCTTTTATCCAATTAATATTATAGGGACGTCCAGGTTTTTAATGGGTTTAAAGGATGTGTTCTGTAATTTGACATCTGTGATTCAACCTGACAACGTTTAAATTGACTTTAATGTAACTTACATTTTTCCCAACATGTGTGCTTTATCCTAACAACGTTTTAAAGTGAGTTTGACGTAACTTGTATGCTACTTTTTAAAGTGCTTTTAGGATGTACTTGCAGTAAATTATTACATATGGTCGATCCTGTTGCTAAAGTGTCATTATGACAGGAGTAGTGGGTTTCACTGCTGCTCTTGACGTACATAGCTTGTGGTCTTGTATACACATGTACAACCAAATTGCATTGTTTGGCATAAGGTAGTGTTTCATCAAATTGATCAGAAATTTTGTAGATTTCAGTTGTTCTTTATATTCCTCGAAGTTCCATATGAACAAAATGTTCGGTAAGCTGCATGGACTATGCTTTGGGTATTGTGTTAAGCATACAGGTATAGACTAGTGGAGGCAAAAGTTCAAAGTGCAGACTTGCCAAGTGGATTGGGCTGTAGATTTTTGTTGGTGGAGTATTCAACATGAATTATATTGAGAAGCTAGTCTGCCACACTACACACATACAACAGATATAGGTTATAAAATTTACTTTCATGAAATTTAAGCAGCAACATGAAATTTAAACAGTACACGTTTAAATTTCATGTTGCTGCTTAAATTTCATGAAAGTAAATTTTATAACCTATATCAACATGAAATTTAAACGTGTACTGTTTAAATTTTATTGCTGTTCACTGCACATGTGTGCAATTCAAAACCACCATATAATTAGTCACAGTTTTATCTCCTAACAAAGCAGCATTGGTTTGCTGGTCAGACTAGACAGACAGGTGTTTATCTGCCAGCTTTTATTTATGAGCCGAGAAGTCTCCCATATTTTTTTCATGAAGTTTTTTTTTCCACTTTCAAAGAGCTAGTTAACATTTAACTACTGTACAGTTCTAAACTTTGCCCACCTGAAACTAACTCAGGAAATGTTGTATTATACATGCAGTCACTACACTTGTAGATAACAAATTTGCCAGGATACATATTACAGTTCATTATAGCCAGCACACTTTGTACTAAATGTACTGACAGTTACAAGTGTTGTGTGTAGTGTGTGTGGGTATTTGTTATTAGACATACTCTACAAGTTGTCCAACACTGCTAACATAGTTACTAGGTTACCATCAATTAACACAGACTTATTTCAGTAAAGTGGTATGACATATTGTGACATCACTACTTAAATGATTAGTAATAATTTGTCTGTGCACACCTTGTCTTGTTTTGTCTTTGAAAGATTTTTATGACAAGGAAGAAGGTGTTTGGTCTCTATTGGAGATGATTATGGCTTGAATTATGCAGGGTTCAATTATTGTGATATAATATACGTGCTATCTAATATTATGACTGATCTGGCTACCATAACTTTTGTGAATTTTTTGTAACAAGGCTAACTGTTGCATTGAAGAAATTGATTGGTTTATTCACTGCTTTTTTTGTATACGTATACAGCTATGGCAGATAACAATTTACTAGTTTGGTGTTATCCATTTGGGAAAAAAAAAGTCAAATTAGTATGATATGTAGTGGAGCCTATTGATTCTAGAAATGATTAGTGAAGTATCCAGAAATCTTAAGGTATCCAGAAATCTTAAGGTATCCAGAAATCTTAAGGTTATGTAGTTGATATGAATGGTACCATGGATAAGGGGCTCAGCCATTTTATTATATATTTTTTTGCTGTTTTTTTTGTTAAGTTTGTACTTATCTGGGTTCTGAACTTCAATTGCAATGGGGCCATGCATTTATGGGACCAAAAATTTTGGCTCTTATAATAGTACGTGCCATCGTTATGTTAGTGTCCCCCACGCCCCCACGCCACGAGGTGGTCTTGTTAATGAGGTAGCTGCCAAGTAAGGCATCACAGAATATTATTTAATTCTCCCCTAGCAACAGTCTAGGCACACGTTGTTGTGGGGTGTAGTGTTTAGTGTCAACAACACAGTATCCATGGCAGTGGTCACTTCTTGTAACTACGATATTTGCTTTGTCTGCTAAGAGTTTTAATTGTTGGAAAATATTTTATATTGTTTTCATTTGTCAGTCTTGTATTGCCTGACTGACTGGAAGTGGTTGAGATTCATTACTCATTTAATGAAGTGTTGATAATTGTTCACCATCTGTTTAGTGAAGTGGTCCTTATCAATTGTAGAAGTGATTTGTTAACTTTAATATGTAGTACATTTTGTGGGTAACGTGTGTCTGTGTGTGTGTTCATGAGTACCATAATTTTCTCCAATATAACAGGCTTAAATAAGGGCGAGGGTGCAAACAGACCTCGGGTACCTTTACCTGAGTCCATTCAATTGCCAAAAAGTCTATAATTCTAACATTTGCCTGATATTGTGTTACTCTTGATAGGCATGTGAAGCCCAACATGTCCGTGGTGCCATGATGTCCTCTATACTACTAATTGTACTCTGCTAATTCTCCGTCACCATGGCTACTAGCCTTATCTCACTCCCCTATGATAATATTGATGTACAGTTCTTCTACCTGGAAAGAATTACATATGTTAAATAGCATGTACTGGGTTGGGTGATTGTTTAGACAATTTTAGTAATGGATATTCAATGAAAAATGCCACACAATTCCTTAGGTGTGCTATCAAAACTGTGGCTGGAAGTTGCAGGCATTGTGGTTAGTGTTGTCATCATAAACATGTGGTCTGGTAAACATTTCTCACTTAGGTGACATAGTTTGGTGTTTTTGTCATGATTGTTATAAGTGCTTACCATCAACTTCTGATGGTATGGAAACTTGCAGTACAATTAATTTCTTTCATAACTTGAGAATTGGACATTATCATATCAAACAAGTACACAAAAGAATTTGGAATTTTCAACTAGAGTAGGGACCATGGCACATCGAAAAAAAGTTTTGAAACAAGCTGGAATAGTGCACGATATTAAATCACAGTAAAACAATAAGAAGTGTTATATCCTTACTGTGCTCTTCCTTGTGGTATCTTGAGCACAGTAGGGATGGGGGTTACTATTCAGTGGACTGGACTACTAGACTGGAACACTGGACTGGACTACTGGACTGACATATTTTTGGTTTTTGCACATTCTGTGGTTGGATTTACGGAACCTTGCTAGTAAGCACCCTTAGGGCACCTGCAGCCCACTTCTAAATGCTGAAGACGAACAGTGGAATACGCGAAAACTGTCTCTTAATAATTTCGCTGCTGTTTATTATGCCACTATACAACACTTATTCCTTACCCTGGTGTGTAATAATTGAATGTGACAGCAATAGTTAACCAGCAATCAACTAGCCAGTAGACAATAACTTTCAAGATATCCTTAGAGCAAGCTTGAGGAGTAAGCTAGTCTCGCCAGCATGGCCAGACCTCTAGACTTGCCTCTAGTTCGGTGCAGGGGCTTACCAATTAGAGATTTTTCAGTATGGGCGCTTATAATCTTTAATAGATAAGCCCCTGCACTGAGACAGAAGTCTGGCAGCGAGACTAGCTTACTTGCTCCTCAAGCTTGCTCTAAAGATATAACTCGAAGGATACCGTCTACTGGCTAGTTGATTGCTGATTAACTATTGCTGTCACAATCAATTCCCTGCACTGCCTGCAGCATTACTACACACCAGGGTAAGAAATAAGTATTGTATAGTGGCATAATGAACAGTAGCGAAATTATTAAGATAAGAGACAGTTTTCGCATATTCCGTTGTTCGTCTTCAGCGTTTAGAAGTGGGCTGCAGGTGCCCCAAGGGTGCTTACTAGCAAGACTCCATAAATCCAACCACATAATGTGCAAAATCAAAAATATGTCAGTCCAGTAGTCCAGTCCAGTGTTCCAGTCCAGTAGTCCACTGAATAGTAACCCCCCAGTAGGGATTATGCTATGGTCCCTGCTCTAGTTGAAAATTTTTTTTGTGTACTTGTTTGTTAACTTTTTTTTTTTACAAAATAAAATTATTATGACTGGTGAACTCATGCATACCTCATCTAACGAAGGAAATGGTGCCGTGCGCCCCAGCTACCAATTATCGTCTGAAAAGTGAAGTATCCATTACACTTCGTTGTTGGCTATGTTCAACCCGTTACACAGCATTACGAATCAAGAACTGTTCGAAAAGTGCCTCTGCAATCAAAGTAGCCACTACAAAAAAATATGGATGGTTTCCATTATGAAGGGAAGCCATCATGTGCTACTGCCAAATCGACACCTTTTGCTGTCAGCAAAGATGAATGGGACACAAAGGAGGATACTGGCAAGTCCATGAAGAATGCATTGTACTGTGGTATGCCAAAAGGCACATGTCCGGCTGAAGCGACGTCAAACAGTGAGAAAAATCAAGCCTGTAGCCTTAGCTGTTATTGAATTACACTTGTCTGAATTGATCAGTTACTCAGTCAGTCAGTCAGTCAGTCAGTCAGTCAGTCAGTCAGTCAGTCAGTCAGTCAGTCAGTCAGTCAGTCAGTCAGTCAGTCAGTCAGTCAGTCAGTCAGTCAGTCAGTCAGTCAGTCAGTAGAAAGTTCTATATAATTATATTTTTAAATTCCGTAGTACACATTTCCTGAAATCTGGACACCTCTCAAACATTTAGTATCGCATATCTCAGACTCAGGTCAATTGATGTCAAAGTTTACAAGTGGTATCCTTAACTTCTGAATTAGTACTGTATTTGTTTTTGTGCTGTATACAGTGTGTAATGTGCAGACATGCATGGTTGTGTATAGTGTGTGTTGTGTTGTGTGTGTGTGTGTTGTGTTGTGTGTGTTTACTGCCAGTCAGAGTAAATTTATTGAATGGCTTGTTATGTTGTTGATAATTCCCTTAAGATTGTAATCTGACAAATAGCCATCAATGGCAGTTTATACCTTATTCAGTAACAAACAACATCTGTGTATAGACTTCCTCTTGAGTACATGAATTAGCTCAGTGGGAGAATGATATGTGCTGCGTTGTACAAAGTAGACTTGTAGGTCCTTTAATGTATGTGTTGTCTCCTACTGATGTGTTGACATGTTGTTATCAAGTACTTGGGGTGGTTGTTGATCTGTTTTGTGGGGGTTTTGTGATGTGAATTGATTTGTGGGTGTTCGGTGTGTGTATACCTGCATTTGTACATGATGTTCATACTATAGCTATTTGGTCCTACAGCTTGTATAGAGGCTACGTTTTCATAGCTATAAGGTTCTAGTTTCTAGCTATCTAATCAAACATGTATATTATACACTGGTTAAACATTTTACAGAGTTGGGAGTCTGCTTCAGATCACTACCGAGAGAAATTGGTTGACTTTTTGGGTAAAATTGGCAAGGACGACCACCAAGGGAACACAGCAAAGAAGATCCTCGACTTGCTCTGGGGGCTAGCACACACCCCACAGCTCAGTACAGCAATGGTAGAACTAGCCCTGGATGCTCACTCAGCAATTCTAATTGAATCCACCAGTGCTAGAGACTCCGAAAAGAAAGCCTATATCAGCAAATGTGTGGAAGACATAAAGAAAGTATGTTTCATAAATTCATATCAGTGACTGGATTAGTGTCCTTGTTTGTTTTATTATCCCAAATTAGTCGGTAAATATAGTAACACTCTTTTTAACAATTGTGTTGTCGCACCAGAACCCAACTAACTACCTAACAGCTTGATATGCTCATGTTGTATAATGTCATTTATTATAATATTGTATGTCAGTTTACATAGTAAGGATTCAGTGTGTGCCACATTTACTTCATAGCTTAGCAGTAATTAATTCAATTCTTTAAACCACTAACTGTTTTTTAATGGTCACCGTTGTGATGTCATATGACATGTTTACACACTTTGTTACATACATGTGTGTAATGATGCAAGCTAATGTGTGTGAATTTGTTGCTATGTAGAGTGTCTGTGTTGTGGCCGCCTTCAGGCAACTACACAAACTTGCCAAGGGCATTTGTAAGAGTCAGTCCATGTATGGACCCAAGGAACATGTGAGTTGTATGGACGTGTCATATTTCATCATATTGTGTAATTGAACTTCTTTTGTGTAATTGAATGTGTATTTGAACTTTCAGGTCTGAGTTTATAATAATAATAATTAGTGACTTACTTCCTGTTGATGTAAGTTGACTCTTTCTGTCATCTTTTATTTGCTCTAGAATTGACTGTTTGTATCTGAAGAGCATTCATTTGTCAGTCAAAACTGTCGACAATTTATTTATTTATTTATTTTTTGAAGCAGACTTCACTGTATGGGATCCTTGTTGAGTCTTCAATGCTTACTATCCCTCTCTTTCAAAATCTGTCGTTTTTGCACATTCTTTGAATTACTTCTCATTATCTGTAGTAACAAAGCCAGAATAATCTTAGCACTCGCTGGACAGTTGGAGCAGCAATAAGTTTGATTTGTAGAGCAACAATACAGCAACAATACAGCAACAATACAGCAACAATACAGCAACAATACAGCAACAATACAGCAAATAAATTACAAGACGCTCACAACTATGTAGATGCTCAATCTGTTCACTATGAACTGGCATGTCCATCAAGGTATAGTGCAATCCCTGTACGTCTCTGTGTGGACAAATAAGAAGGCCATTCCAACAAAGAAATTATGATGGTAAACTTTGTTTTTACCGTACAAGGTGTTATTTCATTGTAGTTGAGGTTATTCTGTTATTCCGCTATTCCGTGTTTTACAAATTCTCTCATAACTCTCACACATTTTGCTGGCTTGCTGTACAAACATGGCACAGAGATTTTCTTACTCTCCATGAAAAAGCAAATCCAATGGTGTATTTGATTTGAGCATTTTCAGTGCATACTGAAGCGATTAAAACGTGAGTATTTTTTATGCAGCGTGCATATTTTTACAATAGAATTTCGCAAATTCACTGAGCCGGTCATGTTAGTGGTTATTAGGCAAGTTTTAAAATACTCAAATAGTGCTGATGGGAGTTTTATTTTTGCATGTTGTGAAGAGTGCCAATGTGCAGACAGGGAGTTGGAGAGAAGCCAGTTTGTTATGCTAATAAACTTAATAAACTAGTTTAGCTTGATATGATAAGAACAGAGTGGTTATCTTATTGCCAGGATAGACTGTTGCTTAGTAACTGGGAGTAACTGGGACAAGAATTATTGTACTTTATATCATGAACTTTTGCCTAGAAATTTTATCGTATTACTTGCACTTGTACATGTCTCTGGTCTGTGATTGTCCTTGGTTACTCAGTAGGGTGGAGAAAATGTACGATGGATGCATTGAGGTACACTGAGGTATTTTTGAGGTACACAGATTAACAAATTTCAGTAGTTTCACTGTTTTGTTTTCAAATATTACTTGTTTCTTACTCAGACTATGTATTGTATTAGCATAGAACCAATCCTGATAATCATTAATAGGACAGTTGAGCAACCACAAAATCCATGAAAATTGTATCCCTTGAATACACAGTACATGGAAGCCTCATATACTGGTGCTATGGTCTAGCTCATGTAGGGGTGAAATGTAGTAGTGACCATCAATTGATAAGGCTATTGCAGTTATTGTAGGTATTCTGAATTCCCACAGCATGTGTGTGTGTGTGAGATCCTAGAAGTTTTGTTTGGTATCCCATTGCATTGTATTGTAATGTTACAAGAAACTGAGTGGAAGTCTGGTGTACAGTGGTTTTCAGCATTTCTTGCAATTTTGTAGAGTGGCTGCATATGTCACGTGTGTATTTACAGGCGATTTATCCACCTCAAATTAGCAGCAGTTGTGGGTACCCAAATCACATCTCAGACTGTACGACAAGTTGCATTGGTAGGGATTATAGCGTGTAATATATTGTTATAGCACACGTCATGAGAGTACACAACAACCACACATTGTTCCGTATACCCAGATGTAGTACATATTAGGGTTGAGACAAATAGTTCGAAGCTTCGTTCAGTCTCATAACATTCGGATGTTGTTTTACCCCACCAAAGCTTTGTTACCATGGATACCAACATGTTAAACCAGTTGCACAAGTATTATCACTCCTTGTGGAAGCTGCCATTTACATATTTTTTGATGTAATTGTAGTTTAAACAATGGTTATACTGGAGCTATAATAAAGTGTAGGAGTTTGTGCTACAGTGTACACCCTAAGAACCATCAATTGTGGTCATTAATAGTTGACATGACATTTGCAACAAAGCTTCGAAGCTTTGGTAACATTTTGAAAAGAAGCTTCGGAGGATGTATTTGTACATTCGTTCCAACCCTAGTACATATCAATGGGTACCTTCCACTACCTGGTGTTAACTGAGAAAGTAAACTCCCAACTGTCATTATCTCTTTCTTAGGATCTATGTGGAACTTCAGATTCTGTGATCTCGCTCCTCCTGCGGGTTACTAGTCCTGCACCAGGAGGATTTGCTGAGTAGTGCACAGGCATCCCAGTGCTGGTTCACTGGGTAGCAATAGCTATGTTTTTCATGGCTGCCGGAGGCTTTGTTTTGTGTGTGTGTGTGTGTGTGTGTGTGTGTGTGTGTGTGTGTGTGTGTGTGTGTGTGTGTGTGTGTGTGTGTGTGTGTGTGTGTGTGTGTGTGTGTGTGTGTGTGTGTGTGTGTGTGTGTGTGTGTGTGTGTGTGTGTGTGTGTGTGTGTGTGTGTGTGTGTGTGTGTGTGTGTGTGTGTGTGTGTGTGTGTGTGTGTGTGTGTGTGTGTGTGTGTGTGTGTGTGTGTGTGTGTGTGTGTGTGTGTGTGTGTGTGTGTGTGTGTGTGTGTGTGTGTGTGTGTGTGTGTGTGTGTGTGTGTGTGTGTGTGTGTGTGTGTGTGTGTGTGTGTGTGTGTGTGTGTGTGTGTGTGTGTGTGTGTGTGTGTGTGTGTGTGTGTGTGTGTGTGTGTGTGTGTGTGTGTGTGTGTGTGTGTGTGTGTGTGTGTGTGTGTGTGTGTGTGTGTGTGTGTGTGTGTGTGTGTGTGTGTGTGTGTGTGTGTGTGTGTGTGTGTGTGTGTGTGTGTGTGTGTGTGTGTGTGTGTGTGTGTGTGTGTGTGTGTGTGTGTGTGTGTGTGTGTGTGTGTGTGTGTGTGTGTGTGTGTGTGTGTGTGTGTGTGTGTGTGTGTGTGTGTGTGTGTGTGTGTGTGTGTGTGTGTGTGTGTGTGTGTGTGTGTGTGTGTGTGTGTGTGTGTGTGTGTGTGTGTGTGTGTGTGTGTGTGTGTGTGCTATGTTGTGTATGTGCATGCGTACAAGTGTCTGTGTGTATATGTAACTCAGTAAGCTATTAATAATAGTCACTGTCTACAGCATACTGTAGTTCCATTCAGTTGTCTTCCTGGTAAAGCACTATACTTTTTCCAGTGATTTTAAAATTATTTTTTTAGACAGTCCAGTTGGCTGCTAATCTAGTTAGGTGTGGTTAGTGGTTACAATTCCTAACATATCACACGCTACTGCTTAAGGCTTCCCATTTCATAGCTGGAATACTGTGGTTCATTAGTATCTAGGGGTAGTTAGTGGTTGTATAGGCTTGTGTTGATACAGAAATTATAGGAATTAGTCAACAATTATTTGATCCATTGTGAGTGCTTGTCTCTGACTTGTGTGGTGTCTGATAGCTCCCACAACAATCTGTTGTACATTCCAAGAACATTTCTGTGGTGTACCATACAGCTAATTGACTGGCTGTGTAAGTGGGTTTACAAAAACTGTTTGATGTACATTTCTGGTAACTTGTCACCTTAGCATTAAACCCCTTGATGCATTACAGACAGAGAAATACCTGTTCATGTGCAAACTTTGAACCTGTGAAACCATACTCTTACTACTTGGTAAATTATTTGCTTATCCATGTTCTACATGAGTCACCTATTGGGTCAGTACTATATACTGTAAGACCAGGAGCTTATAAGCGCTGAAGCGCCGAAGCTTGTAAGCTCCTGATAAGACACACATTATCGAAGCAGTCGACTTTGTCAAACAAATTTTCATTGAGTAGGTTGTCAACAGATTTCTTTTTTACTTCTAGCCAAATATAAATGCATTTTTAACCATTTAGAAGTTTGCCTCTTTAAGACTACAATATACCATACATTCACTTTGTTTTTAAAACCTTGTTTTTGCCTGATCATTCTTTTCCTTGTTTTGCTATCAGTTAGAGTTGTTTGTGCTGGCCACTACTATAATTAGCACAGGAAGATGTAGTTATTTTGGGCATTTCCTTTGTGTTTTGTCTGATCTAATCAAAAACATCCCCAAAATTGTTTACATTTAGTTGTTTATCACTTAAATGCTGTGTACAACTGTTTTGATAAGAAGTGGATAAACACAAGGAAAGGCAATATAGGGGGTGTACCTCTGTGTTGTCCTACTTTTAATCCTTTTTGGTTGCTATGGGTGTTTAATTGATAGTTCCCACACTCAAGTGTAGCTCCTTTTTGTGGTATTAGTTCTTCACTTGGGGTTGTGTGGGACTTTTAGTTGTCCAAATTTTATGGTGGTTGTTGCTAGGGTAAAATGATATATTGACTGCCCTCCAAATTTGTAATTTTTCCTGTTCCATATTTACAACTACAGGTGCAGATAGCTGAATTACAGAAACAACATGACTTGCTGAGGTTGACTTGTTTGAGTCTCAGTCGCTGCCACACAAAATCTGTGGAAGCTGCTGGCAAGGATGGGCTAAGTTAGTAGCTGGGCGTGGTGTCTTCTTTAATTGTTTTGTGACATACACAAACTTTATGAACTGGTCACGTTCATGTTCGTTTGACTTGAGTGCGCACAAATACTTTACACAAATACTTCACACTTACATATATGCATACACACTTGTGTTTAATGATTACATACAACAATGAACTTCAAGATGTCTTCATATGAAAATTCAATTTATATTTCTACAACATGAATTAAATACCAATTTGTTATTCATTAACTAATCCTGCTACAACATGCCTCAATTAGCACACAAGTGACTTATGTCAGCTGTCACCACTGAAACTGCTAATTGGTGTCATTTACTGAGTGTCCTTTGTCCATTACAGGTGGTGAAACCATGACTGATGGGAGATACAAACATTCAGAGGTCAGTACATCTGCTCAGCAGCAGCTGCTGTATAGCAAACACTGCCACAGTTGTAAGGCCACTACAGAGAGTTGTAAGGGTGGGAAAAGCCCTTGAAGTGTTTCATTGAAAGTGTAAATTGTACTTGTATTGTTGACAGCAATTATTATTGTCTAGGTCAGCACAACAAGTTGTCTCCAATCTGTTTGTCTTGTGTGGGTACACATTAACCCAATGTGTGGTGTAGTGGTTTGTGTTGGTGGTATTGTCACCTAAGTGTGAAGTGAACTCTTTCTTCTCCTTAGCAGCTGTTTACTCCTACACTAAAGCCCACCTAGTAACCACTCCACTTCATGCTGTGACTTCACTACCTCTTTAGTTATTACAACAGAATAAGAAAAAAAGTTTTTACACCAATTGGTCTTTCTTTTGTGTGTTTAACTGTTGTTTTATTTAATAAGGTGATATCAAACTTCAAAGGGTGTTTAAAAAGATTTAAAACACACTAAACTAATTATGGGACACCAAACTTGTAACACTCTGCATACAATACATTACATAATCACCAAACAAAACTTGACGGATTTCTATGAATATTATAATTGTGAGACTAAAGTGTGCTGGTCTGTTTTACTATCTGGTAGACAGTTTGACTAGCGTACAATAAATTGTGGTTTTAACCAGTTGGACACACACACAGAACCCATATTGTTGACTGCCAGCCTGGCTGTAGTAGTGAAGCCACTAGATGTCTTTCCTCTATTAAAAAAAAAATTTTTTTGTTAATGACTTTCCATCTGGGTTCCTAGGTTTTCCTACAGGATTTTGCCAGAAATGGGAAATGACCTCAATGTACTGGTCTTTACTTGAAAAGGATATTGGTAGGACTTAGTACTTTGGGATCCTTTAATGAATGCAGTGTTATTTCCTCGATTAATATGTTTGCTGGGAAACTTAGTTGGTCCTTGCTAACATTAAAGGATGTTATTATGTGTGATGTGATTGTGTGTACTGTAACAAGACTTGTGATAGCTGCATGCCATCACCTCAAAAGAAATGCTTTGAATGTTTTAAGTGGTTTGATGTCTGTAATGGTATAGTGTGGGTGTGCACTATGCATGTATGTATAGTGTGTGGATGCTTGTGCATGCTTACATTTTAAGTAGTTTTTATTATATTTACCGTATGTTGTATCATATTTACCGTATGTTGTATCATATTTAGTGTGTGGAGGCCCACCTCAAGTTCCTAGCCTTCCTACTAGGTGATGGAGCCCTCTACCTGCCAGCCAAACGAGCCATCGAAGTCTGGGAAGTGTTAATACAGAATCCACAGGCCTGTGAGATGGACAGAGACGTGAGTAGTGACATGCTGACATCTACACTTTTATAACTGTAATGATCTAAATTGCCGCCCACACAAATGCTCTTTGACTATCAAAGTTTACTGGTATAGTGTAAATCTGCCACAATTTGTGTGTAGTGTGTAGTGTGTGTGTGTGTGTGTAGTGTGTGTGGGTTGGTTATTTCCTGTACCATGCACTATAGAGCTAAGACTACCTATATACTAACCTTCCTGTCCACCTGGTTAGGCTAGTTATAGTTTGTCCTTTGTTCTGCTGACTGTGCATGTGGATTAACACACACAACTGTTGTTAATCTAAGACACCATAGCAATTTTTTTTAAAAGTCTGATGCAATAATAATGGCCTTGCAAAGCAAACAAACATTGAAATTTGGATGTTGCATTTGACTAATCTGTTTGTGAGAGTTGCACACACACATTTCATATGTCTTGGTACTATTAGAACTTTTAGTGCTTGAATAAAGGCCGACATGAAGTAACCACTATTAAAAGGATTTTATATCTGATTGCTAAAAGCAATGTCTAAACTAGTGTTGTAGTCCTGATTGTAAGGCACCCTGGGGATTTAAAAAAATACTTTTCAGTAATTTTGTTGATATTTGTCCCTGCATTTTGTATAGAAATATCTTTATATAGTGATTGGTATAAACATTGGAGTAAATTACATTGCTGGATTTGGAATAAGATTTTTTTTTAGGAATGCCTTCCCGAGATACATTTTCTGAACAAACCCTATGGCTTACTCAAACATGTTGGCCTTATTCTTTAACTTCTGTGCAAAGTCAAAGCAGTTTGCAGAGCTTTCCTCAGCAAAATGAAGTAGAGCGGTAAAACTGTCAATTTGCTACCAACATCAAAGTCAATTTGTTAATTATATACATTCCTGTTACCACATCAAAAGAATTTTGGTGCATTGCTCTTTAGGGAAGACCCTGGTTTGTAAAGATGACAATGGCCACGAGA
>NC_089276.1:7881002-7958752 GCF_963678975.1 Dysidea avara | reverse complement strand
GCACTAGTGTTAGGGCTGTTGTGATGAGCCAGTTTATTTGCATAGCCCCATTACCTCACCGATGCCACCTATAGCTAGCTACCTGCTAATGAAAATTCTAGTTTAAATCTGCTTATAAATAAACGCTTGTAATTTCATAGATCTACCAATAGAAGTACTTTAGAACATCAAGACACACGGTAGTGTGTCGTGCGGCCCAAGAAGCTGGCGCGCCACACCCGTGAGTATATTGACAGGAAGAACGAAAACGTCATTTTCACACATTTGTATCTCGGTGATCACTTATCTGATTGGAACCAAATTTGCTACACAGTTGTCCGCCAGCCAAGGGAGTCTACATTCCAAATTTGAAGGAAATCGCTCCAGCCATTTCCGAGATACGAGCTGCCAAAGTTTCGTTTTTTTTTCTTCGTTTTTTTTTTCTTCTTCTTCTTCTTCTTCTTCTTCTTCGTCTTTTCGCACACTTGCAAAAATTGCTATAACAAGCAAACGCGTACTCCGATCGCCTTGAAATTTGGCACACAGAAAGGGAGTCCAAAGGCGAATCCTAGCATCAAATTTGGTACAAATCCGATGAATGGTTCAGGAGTTATGACCGATTATTCGCGTAAAACAAGATCGATTTGTTGTCACGCCTACAGGGTAAACCGCTTCATGGAATGAGCTGAAAATTGCTATGTAGATGGAGTAACCATCGTAGGAGTGCCTTTTGGTGGTTTGAAAGGAATCGAGATAAAGACCACGGAGATATGACACAAAACCCAACCTGTGTCACAATTACGCGATCGATTTTTATGAATAAAAAAGTATTAGTTTTCACGCCTACTAGGCAAACCGCTTAGAGCAATGAGCTGAAAATCGGTGTATAGCTGGAATAATCTTCATAGAAAGTCCTTGCAGTAGTACAGAAGAATCGGATTACAAACCACTGAGTTATGATTCGAAAGCCAACTCCGTGTAGCAAATGCGAGATCGAGATACTCTAATAGAACAGTCACCCTAATAGAGCATTCGGCTAATTTATTTATTCCATTATAGAATTTTATTACATCACAAGTTATTCTGTAGGGAGTTCAGCTGCAAACAGTTAATCTTATAGACAGTTCAGCAAGAAGACAGTCACCATGTGGAGAGTTATGCAAATATATCACTATAGAGATTCAGAACATTACAAGTCACACTGAAGAAAGTTCAGCTATAAACAAGTCATGCACTGTGTAGAGAATTCAGCTACAATTAAGTCACTCTCTAGAGAATTCAGTTACACAGAATTCAGCTACACACAAGTCACTGTGGAGAGAGTTCAGCTACAAACAAAGTACCCTTTAGAGTGATCAGCTACAAACAAAACACTTTGCAGGGTGTTCAGCTGCAACAAATCAACCTTTAGAGCAATCAGCAATGAACAAATCTACCTGTAGAGAGATAAGCTAGAAACAAATCACCCTGTAGAGAGTTCAGCTACAAAAAATCACCCTGTAGAGACATCAGCTAGAAACTAGACACAATGTAAGGAGTTCAGCTACAAGCAATCACCCTGTAGAGAGTTCAGCTACAAAAAAATCACCCTGTAGAGACATCAGCTACAAACTACACACAATGTAAGGAGTTCAGCTACAAATAAATCACCCTGTAGAGAGTTCAGCTAAAACAAATCAACCTGCAGAGAGATCAGCTACAAACAAATCACCTTTTAGATAGTTCAGCTACAAACAAATTACCTTGTAGAGAGATCGGCTACAAACAAATCAACCTGCAGAGAGATCAGCTATACACAATTCAACTTGTATAGAGATCAGCTACAAACAAATCACCCTGTAGAGAGATCAGCTACAAACTAGACACAATGTAAGGAGTTCAACTACAAGCAAATCACCCTGTAGAGAGTTCAGCTACAAACAAACCAACCTGTAGAGCAATCAGCTAGAAACAAATCACCCTGAAGAGAGGTCAGCTACAAAAAATCACCCTGTAGAGATATCAGCTAGAAACAAATCACCCTGAAGAGAGGTCAGTTACAAAAAATCACCTTGTAGAGAGATCAACTACAAACAAAACACTTTGCAGAGAGCTCAGCTACAAACAAATCAACCTGTAGAGAGATCATCTAGAAACAAATCAACCTGCAGAGTGATCAGCTACAAACAAATCAGCTTGTAGAGAGATCAGTTACACACAAATCAACCTGTAGAGAGATAAGCTAGAAACAAATCACCCTGTAGAGAGTTCAGCTAAAACAAATCAATCTGCAGAGAGATCAGCTACATACAAATCACCATATAGATAGCTCAGCTACAAACAAATTACCTTGTAGAGAGATCGACTACAAACAAATAACCCTGCAGAGAGATCAGCTACACACAAATCAACTTGTATAGAGATCAGCTACAAACAAATCACCCTGTAGAGAGATCAGCTACAAACTAGACACAAAGTAAGGAGTTCAGCTACAAGCAAATTACCCTTTAGAGAGTTCATCTACAAACAAATCAACCTGTAGAGCAATCAGCTAGAAAAAAATCACCCTGAAGAGAGGTCAGCTACAAAAATCACCCTGTAGAGAGATCAGCTAGAAACAAATCACCCTGTAGAGAGTTCAGCTACAAGCAAAACACCCTGTAGAGAGTTCAGCAACAAAGAAACCACCATGTAGAGAGTTCAGCTGCAAACGAATCACCTTATAGAGAGTTCAGCTACAAACAAATTACCTTGTAGAGAGATCGGCTACAAATTAATCAACCTGCAGAGAGATCAGCTACACTCAAATCAACTTGTAGAGAGATTAGCTACAAACAAATCACCCTGTAGAGAGATCAGCTAGAAACTAGACACAATGTAAGGAGTTCAGCTACAAGCAAATCACCCTTTAGTGAGTTCAGCTACAAAACAATCAACCTGCAGTGAGATCACCTACAAAAAAGCACCTTGTACAGAGTTCAGCTACAAACAAATTACCTTGTAGAGAGATCGTCTACAAACAAATCAACCTGTAGAAAGATCAGCCACACACAAATCACCCTGTAGAGAGATCAGCTAGAAACTAGACACAATGTAAGGGGTTCAGCTACAAGTAAATCACCCTGTAGAGAGTTCAGCTAAAACAAATCAACCTGCAGAGAGATCAGCTACAAATAAATCACCTTATAGACAGTTCAGTTACAAACAAATTACCTTGTAGAGAGATCGGCTACAAATTAATCAACCTGCAGAGAGATCAGCTACACACAAATAAACTTGTAGAGAGATCAGCTACAAACAAATCACCCTGTAGAGAGATCAGCTAGAAACTAGACACAATGCAAGGAGTTCAGCTACAAGCAAAATCACCCTTTAGTGAGTTCAGCTGCAAACAAATCAACCTGCAGTGAGATCACCCACAAAAATGCACTTGTACAGAGTTCAGTTACAAACAAATTACCCTGTAGAGAGATCAGGTAGAAGAATTCACCTTGTAGAGAGTTCAGCAACAAAGAAACCACCATGTAGAGATTTCAGCTGCAAACAAATCACCCAGTAGAAAGATCAGCTAGAAGAAGTTACCTTGTAGAGAGTTCAGTTACAAAGAAACCATCATATAGAGAGTTCAGCTACAAAGAAATTACCCCATAGAGAGTTCATCTAGAAGAAGTCACCTTGTAAAGAGTTCAGCTACAAAGAAACCATCATGTACAGAGTTCAGCTACAAAGAAACCACCATGTAGAGTGTTTAGCTGCAAAAAATTACCTGTAGAGAGTTCAGCTAGAAACAAATCACCCTGTAGAGAGATCAGCTAAAAGAGGTCACCTTGTAGAGAGTTCAGCTACAAAGAAACCACCACATAAAGAGTTCAGCTGCAAATAAATCACTTGTAGAGAGTTCAGCTACAAGTAAATCCCCCTGTAGAGGGATCAGCTAGAAGAAGTCACCTTGTAGAGAGTTCAGCTACAAAGAAACCATCATGCAGAGAGTTCAGTTACAAACAAATCACCCTGTAGAGAGATCAGCTAGAAGAAGTTACCTTATAGATAGTTCAGCTACAACAATTCACCCTGTAGAAAGATCAGCTAGAAGAAGTCACCTTGTAGAGTGTTCAGTTACAAAGAAACCATTATGTAGAGAGTTCAGCTGCAAACAAATCACTCTGTAGAGAATTCAGCTACAAAGAAACCGCCATGTAGAGAGTTCAGCCTCAAACAAACCACCTTGTAGAGAATTCAACTACAACAAATCACCCTGTAGAGAAGAAGTTACCTTGTAGAGAGTTCAGCTACAAAGAAACCATCATGTAGGGAGTTCAGCTACAAAGAAACCACCATGTAGAGAATTTAGCTGCAAACAAATCACCTGCAGAGAGTTCAGCTAGAAACAAATCACCCCATAGAGAGATCAGCTGGACAAAGTCACCTTGTAGAGAGTTCAGCTACAAAGGAACCATCATGTAGAGAGTTCAGCTGCAAACAAATCACCTGCAGAGAGTTCAGCTAGAAACAAATCACCCCGTAGAGAGATCAGCTGGACAAAGTCACCTTGTAGAGAGTTCAGCTACAAAGGAACCATCATGTAGAGAGTTCAGCTGCAAACAAATCACCCTGTAGAGAGTTCAGCTAGACGAAGTCACCTTATGGAGAGTTCAGCTACAAAGAAACCATCATGTAGAGAGTTCTGCTACAAACAAACCACCATGTAGAGAGTTTAGCTGCAAACAAATCACCTGTAGAGAGTTCAGCTAGAAACAAATCACCCTGTAGAGAGACCAGCTAGAAGAGGTCACCTTGTAGAGAGTTCAGCTACAAAGAAACCATCCTGTATATAGTTCAGCTACATTTCAAGTCACCCAGTAGAGAGATCAACTGCAAAAAAATATCCTGTGGGGAATAATGGGCATGTAATAAACATATGTATATAATTTGTATAATTACTAATAAAATCAAAAACAATTGAAGCATTAAAAATCTTCTTTAAGTTCTTTTCTTCTTCCTGTGGTAAAGAAAAAAACACATGGGTTAAAAAAGCCCCAAAGCCAGCCATAGGCCGGCTTTGCAGTATACAAATACAAAAAGAAGTGATATCTAATCAAAAACAGCCAAGCTGTAAAAAAAGGTGCGGCCCCCAAAAAGGCCATGGTGAAAAAAGATGTGAAATCCAAGGTGGCGGCCAAGAAATGGCTGTGATGGTAGGTTAATGGTTACATTTTAATAACGACAATTCAGGTGAATTTTGTGCCGCTTGGTCTTGGCACCAAATTCACCTGAATTGTCGTTATTAAAATGTAACCATTAACCTACCATCACAGCCATTTCTTGGCCGCCACCTTGGATTTCACATCTTTTTTCACCATGGCCTTTTTGGGGGCCGCACCTTTTTTTACAGCTTGGCTGTTTTTGATTAGATTCTCTTACCATCTTGTTCAAATCTTTCAAAGGGTTGTCATACCACACACACACACACTTTTAAAGGTGGTAGGTGAACAAGTAATAGGGCAAAATAAAAGAAATATGATGGAAAAGTAGAAGTCAGCATACAACCTCACAAAATCTACATATGGTTTGGAATTGAGTGAAAGACTATATGTCATGTCTTTAAAGACTTTCATACCAATAGAACCGTGTAAACCTCCAGGACATTATACAGGTTACCAGCAGCTAACACTATCAAATGGCCACAAAAACAACCAAAGCAAGTAATGTAGTAGACTGTGGAAAAGTTACTGCATGATGTAGATAACATTTGTACTACTATATTATAACATGTGATGCAAAGCCTGAGCATACACATTTACACGGTGCTTTGTATCCCTACACACCTTTCAACATACACACAGTACATACCATCACATTTGGAGTCAATGGTCACATATCCATCAGGACAAGTACAATTTGCACCAGACATTGGTGCAGTGTTGTCAATACACATTTGTCCTTCAAGGCAAGAAGTCATGGCACAACCATCAGCATCATTTTCACAAAAGTCTCCATCATAAGCTACACATAATTAGTTAAATATTTAATTAAAAGTATACACATGAGCCATATAGTGTACATACCTGAAGGACATTCACAGTTCAGTACAATAAATGGCAGTTCAAGATTCAAAACACCAGCTTCAGTACAAATTCCATTATTCATACAACCACAAAATTGAACACGAGGGCTGAACACTGATGACACGTTTCCTGATCCCATAGCCACAATTGTTATATTTAGCTTTTCACCTACATCTAATGGCATCCATGTAAGAACATAATCATCATTTGAAGTATTAGTGAGGTATACGTTTGAGGGTAAGTCAAATTGCCCATTGACCATAATATTTACACTTGTACTATCAGTAACCATAAATGAGTAAGTAGAGTTGGTACCAACTGTGGCCATAAACACTGCTGGAGCAGTTATATTAGGTGGAAAGGTGTCTGTGGAAAGTAACATATAAATTATACTGACCACATAATATGTGTAATACCTAATGTCACAACTTGTTCTATTGCTTGTTCTTCAAATTGCAGGGTATCCATGCCCACATTTGCATCACCAGTTTGGTCAATGTCAAACAAACATTGTGTATTACTCCCACAGATATTAACAAGGGTGCTATTTCCTTCCAGACTGGACATAATTTCATCCAAAAATGGTGGCATATGGCTGGAATTTGAAAAATCTCTTGCATTTTGACCAGAAGGATAAGTAAAAATGCTTTCACTAGGAATAATTTGCCCTAAAGGAAAGGTTATTACAATCATTACACAATGTGGATTATATTTGACATACATGATTGCCCAAATACATGTTTTTCTGCATCAGTTGACTCAACTGGCAACAAAGTTCCATTTCGGAAGATCAGGTCATCAGAAGTGTTACCATTAAGTGTTCCCAACAATCCTTCAGTTGCGTTGTTAAGTGTTGGAGGTACGTTAAGTACAAAACTGAGTATCCCATTTGAATAGTTTGCAGTGAGACCAAATCCTGAAGGAAAGTCTACTAACATGGAATTGTTTGTACTTCTCTCAAGGAAATATGTAGAATCCGAAATGTTAGAACCAGTCACAGTTAGTTGAGTTGAAACATCACTTCCATTTATTAATACATCAAATTCTCCATTTGTAACACCCAACTAAATGAAAAAAACATGAATAGTTGATGTGTTACCTTTAAATATGTTCAAGCCCACATTGCTTTTGAGAAATGCTTTTTATGCTTACATGAAGCTATCAAAAGTTTTGTGTACCAGAGCCTTAATGCACAGTGACAGTAGCACACATGTATTTCATGTTCTCTGCTTAAAAGTAATAATATTGCATAACATGTTACGTACTTATGTAATGCATTACGCTCAACACTGCATGTCAGTCATTACCAGCATGGGTTTCACCAAATAACATTACTGTACACTAGCCACAGTGACTACACCTCAAAATAATTGCTATAGACTGAATAAAACTAAGTTATTCTACATAACTAAAACCACAAAGTGATTACACCACAACAATAACAGCCTATTAACAACTCCAATCAGTAGTTGATGGATGATCTGAACTAATTTGAAGACAACCTTCCCCTTCACCTCTTCTACACAAACTGATCACATGATCATCAGTGTTTTTATGCTCATTCACACTAAAATATCTTCTCTGGCTCAGAAATGATTTATATATTATTTGAAAACAGTATCAGCTAAAATATATCTAAATTGTTATTACAGTAAAAAGTCTTAACAGGTTATGGACTATATCTGCAAAAATGAATGAAGGATTTGGTTATCCCACAAATGTGACTTCAGATTTCACAATAGGTATATCATGCTAAGCAATGAACAATACCAGTGGAAGAATGTCAAAATTGCATTCAACTTGAGAGTAAACTGCTACATACAGTAGTTGTTGCAGTCATGAATAGGTAATTACTGTCTAAGAATGTAAATTGGCCAAAACAGTACATTAAATCACAGTTCTCACAGTAAAATGTTGCATATATACATATGCAGTGTGTTGGGACCAGCATTGAAACCGAGTCGGGTCACATTTTGTCCGGGTCACTTTATAAATTATCCGGGTCTGACCCAGATTGGATCATGTGTGAAGCAAATAAATTAGTTGGACAGTACGGAAGTGTATAAACGTGTCATAATAGTCCAGTCCTGATGCAACACAGCTTTTTTTTGTGAGTCACACCCACTTATCAGACGACTGCCTGCAGCCATGCCCATTTATTAGTGATGCTAAAGTTTATAGGTATGCACAAAATCATGCTCATAGCTGCCTGCTGGCTTATGTGGAGCCACGCCCACCAATCGATTGTTGTTGTAGTACAAGGTACGGTCAAGGCCAGCTTCTTTCATGAGCCATGCCCACTTTATGTCAGGAATGTGTCATACCTTTTAACATGTTAGGTATGTGTAAAGTCACACCCACTTGCAGGAAACATATCTTGCTTTTTTTTCTACGTGGAATCATGCCCACCGAATAACATTGTTAAGTATAGACACCCTTGAGCTTAACACGCTAGTCAGCACTCAAAACATAGCTCTTGGTGCACGCCTTACTTTTAATTAATCCGGGTCACATTCGGGTCTGACCCGGATTGCTATCCGGGTCATTGGGTCATCCAGGACAGCAGTAGCGAACCGGTTTCAATGCTGGTTGGGACACAAAATGTTATACCTGAACTGTAATGTCTTCATGTTGTATAGCAAAAGCAGAAAACACAGTGGCATTGGAGCTTGGAACTAAAGCAGTTCTACCCTGAAACTCTACATTGACCTCTCCCATAGCTCTCAACAGTACATATTCACCAAGTCCATTGAAGGTGTATGTAAAATCATCAAGTGTGGTAATGTGGGGATCACCCCAAAACCAAGCTATTAAGGATAAGCATGAATACAAATTATGTTTTAATCAATCAAATTCACTTACATCGTCTTGGTGGTCTGTATCTGGCACAATTATCTGATGGTCGTCGCTCAGTATACAAGCTACATAATCCAACAACATCAGAACAACAGTATAACTTCGGCCTGAAATTGTTCTCTTCGTATGATTCAAATGTGCGCTCCTCAAAGAGTAATAGGGAGCCCCCAACAGCAGGATCAGTAATCAAAGCTCCAAACATAGCTGATTCCAAAGTGTAACAACATTCTCTGTCAGTACCACGTACAAAAGGAAATCTGAAAGGAGGAAATCTTAAAGAAAAGCACACTAAGTTATTTCTGAATGACAACAGAGAATAACGACGGTCAAAAATAACTTGGAACAGAGAACATGGACAAGATGGTGTAAACAAATTTAGTACAGCTAAATCTTCATTAAATCGTTCTATATCTGAAGAATACCACTCTATGCACATTCGCTTTTGTGCTTCAACAAAACTTTGAGATACACTGATTTGATACAGCACATTCCTATCTCTACATGCTATCTCGTTGGCATTACTTTGTCCAGTAAAGGGATGATTCGTGAAGTTGGCAGTAGAAGGTGAGTTAAATCCAATTGTAGGAAATATAAATCTACCAGTCCACTCAATTGAATTACATTCATATATAAAAAGTGCATAAGATTCTTCCAAGTTAGTAATCACTACTGCCTGGTAAGTGTTGGTCTAAATAAATCATAAAATATATATTTGTGACACAAGTCAAGAATGATAAATATACATATTCTGTGATAGTGTACCTGTACAAGGAATGGATCATCATCTGAGACACTACTAGCACCATGAGGATAAGGGTGTACACCTTTCCACTCTGCCAAAATCATGAAAGTTCCTTTAAAATCTGAAGATATGTTGCATTCTCTTATATAGATACTGACATCATCTAGTAATTGATCTCCATAAGGTCCAGTAGCTTGTAGCTGAAACACTTCATAAGACACATTGCCTTCTCTACGAATGTCGTTATCAGACCAATAAGGGGCAACCACATGAAGATTCCTCACGCCACTGAATATATCTCCAGGAAAAGGCTCAGGAATCCAGAATAAAAATGGCTGGCCAAATGAAATTATTCCATTAGTCCCAACCTAAATTTAAGGTGTGACAAATCATCATTTTGCATCATTCACACAAAAGCCTACTATAATACAGTTTACTATTATTATTGTACTTGTGATTGCATAGTGCATAGTATAGTCTGGTGAATACATTTATGCATGCATACATACATACTTACATACATACAGTACATATAGCTACAGTACTTTCACTTTTGAGTAGAGCATAATATTAACTAATAATGGCTGTGTGTATTGTTAAAATTTATTAGCATTAACATCATTGCAGCCATTTCTTGGCTGCCACCTTTGATTTCACAACTTTTTTCACCCAGACGTTTTAAGGCTGCACCATTTTTCACAGCTTGGCTGTTTTTGTGTGGATATTATTAACTTGAGACATATATTACAGAACTCAATGACATCATTGCTTTGTTTATAACATGGTTGACTTAGGACGTGACTAAAATATGGAACGAACTAGAAAATGGACTCGCTAACAGACTGGAAGAAAATTGCCTTAAAAGTCTATCTATCAACAATTAGCTACTGGAAACAATATCAACTCTATAGTTACAGTGAGTAAACTTCTGAGCACCGTCTTGAAGCTTGCTCAAGCTGATATTAAGTTCTGTACTTACAACTGGTATTAAATTTCTTTATTTTTTGTGCGCAATTAAAAGCACACTGTTCGCATTACAACAGTATGATACAAGCTTTAAGACTTGTTGAAGGGACACTGTTGCTTGGATTTTGTTCAGGTTAATTGCTGCAAATAGTTTAGTGGCTTCTCAATTCAACAGGTGGTGGGTAGTAATGAGAAGGCTTTGAGGTCATACCACCTTGTAGTTCATTGGTTGGCTGCTACAATAGAATTTATGATGTGTTAACATGCTTATTATATAGGAAGATATTAATCTCACTAATATTCACAGTGACAAGTTCCCATATCACTTGCGTTAATTAAAGCACAGGGCTTGATGCACACTTCATAAATCATGTTCAAAGGCTTTGGTTGTGCTTAACGTTGTTTCTGGGATGTAGGTTACACTAGAAAATCCATGTTTTATTCTTGCACGAGCTAGTCCATTTGCGAGTTTCCAGTCTGTTGTGCTTTTTAGTCACATCCAGTTGACTGAAGTAAAAATGAATGAGTCAACTGGTCTAGTGAAAGCTGATTTGCTATACAGGATGGACGCTGGTCACTGATTGTTCTACTAGTTTGATAACCACCCAAACACAGAGGTAAAAATCAATTTTCTAGTCAAGCTGCTAAACCATCACTTAAATTCAGTAGTCAGCAATAAAATATCATAAACTTGAAACAATTTACCACCTAGAAATGAGACTAACGTGTGAAACAAATAAGCACAAACTATGAACAATGAGTAGCTACAGCACTTTCTTGGATTTTTTGATATCAATACTTAGGGCATGTCAAGGTACAACTGCAACATGCTTTATTTTGTTTGGCATTAAAAGGAAAACATGTTTTTTTTTTGTAACTATGGAATCAAGACAATAGACTATTAAGCAGTTACAGTATATCTTCATTTATCAGTGATGATATTGCTGGTTAGTAAGTAGTTTTTGTTTACATTGTTTCATTAGAAAAATTATTTTTCATTATTTTTTCACACTTCATTGTATAATTAAGTGCTATACAGGGCACTAAAGAAAAGAGAATAACTTAAGAGTGAGATTACTGACGTATAATTACGGTCTGGAAGTGACTTGTGCTACAGTGTTTATATGATCTAACACATCACAAGTGAAACAAATCAGTAAAAGGAAGAATAATCTCACTAACCAACAATATTCTACTGTAACCACAAGTCACCCAGTTTACATACTCAGTTTTCCCTCAGAAGAGTTGAAATGTTTTTAACCAAACACTTGTCTTATTGTTATACCATATATATATATATCATGTCAACATGATTATCAGTGCTAATTTACACACTTACAAATGCTAAAGTATGAATCTCTGAGCCAAACGGAAATCCAAATGGCAATGGTATTGGTTCTGAAGCTGCATCTGAACTGTCATGATTTGTAACAAATTTTCTGTTTTCTCCAAATTCCAGAAAGTCCAAAACAACTGTTGGTAAATAATTATAATTTATCTTTCCACATACTGTATTTATATAAGATGTATTAAGCTGCAGAACACACTGCAACAATAGAGGACTAAATTGGTAGTTGATTTATATTAGTGCTGTGAACAAGTATGCAAAACACTGGTTATTAACTGGTGTTGTCTAGGCCAGCCAATTACCAGCTTAGAAGCCTTTAAACTGATTTTGCCCACCCACTTGGTAAATCATAAATTACCCCTCCTGACAAGTGTTAACATCATAACATAACTTCAAAGCAGGTGTAAATATGTGATTGCAATATCTGTTATTGTAAGACAGGATGTTGATGGTCACTTTGGTACCACTCTAAACCTTCCAGCAGGCTTGTTGAGTACTATTATGTCTGCCAATATCACTTTACTACACACAACCAATTAACCAGTTATCGCCAATTATTGGTAGGCAATTAACTGACGACAAAAATTTTGTAGGTGTACAGCACTAATTTATGTGCTGTAATTTATGTGCATTTTTGCACTTGAAGCTTTTGTTTAATAAAAGCCCCGTTACATGACTTCATGGGTGGAAGAACAACGTCTCAATGAGATGCAATGGTGAAAAATATGAATAGAGTATGAATAACATGATGCATCTTCTGAATAATTAATCATCTGGCCAAAACAAGTGGGTAATGGACAAAGTGATCAAGAAACTACTTCAATGATTCATTTGACTTTACATATGTAGGTTGTAATACAAAGGTTACATGCCCCTAGTGTCGAGGCAGAATCTTTTAGTGAGTCTGATATTTTGCCATGCAGAATTTTAAAGATTGCTCTACCATTTTATCGTGTAACTGTCTCATAGTGGTCGTATTTTATTGTTTGCGGTGTGTGTTTTGTGCTTTCTTGGCCTTGTAACTCACTACTGTGAGTCTTGATCAACTTCAAGCAGTGCCATTTTCTTTGCAGTTTTAAAGAAATATCACCCGATCTCATGTAGGGTTTGGGCGATATACCGGTATTACAGTAACATGGTGATACTACAGCTGGAAATAACTGATACTGCCTTGTTTTTGAAAAATTGCATAGCAGGAGTACAGCTGCTTCTTGTTGCAACTACACATTTACACGTGTTAACAACACCATATTGTACTTGTCAATCAGTATTTCAGCCTGCTTGTACTAACAAACAAGACTACTCCATGCACTACTACACAAAGTGACAAACTAATTATTAGAATACACACGAGGCGTGTACTGGACGCAGCACTACTGTGATTGCGAGATAAAAATTCTGGCCTCACATTAGTAAGCCTTAGTAAATAGCTTTAAGCTATACATAGGATCTATGCCTTCTTCAAGATTTATATGCACTCCATGGCATCGGTTTAAGTTGGGCTGTTTTTCTTTCTTTCTAAACTTGCAGTTGTGGTAGTAAAGAAACTTGCTTCACCCATGCAAATATAATACGTGAACTGTTTTTGAGTGTACTTGCTATAGTTCATTCCAATACTGTGATATTTGCAATAATCGTGATAATAAGCTCCACAATAACTGTGGGAGGAAATTTTCAATATCACCCAACCCTAATCTGATGGTGGTAAAAAATCAGTGGCTTGCTTTCTACTACGTATGACATACTCACAAATTACATTTAGTGTGACACCACTAAAACCCATTACTGGTGGACTACTGTTGATCACCACCTCACACCGGTACTCCCTACCATCGTCTGTACTCAATTCTGCAATTGTGTAAGTGTCTGTGTACACTACTGAATTGGAGTTATTCACCTCTGTAGTCTCAACCATACTACCACCTCTCCTCCATATAATATCCGCTCCACTGGTGATTCTTCTTACCACAATCACAGTACACTCCAATATTAGTGACCAGTGGCGTAGCCAGCCCTTCAGGGATGGGTGGGCACACTCACCCACACATTTCACCCCATGCAACTAAATGCAACTCCATCCTTAATGGACTCTACGTACATTTGGTTTAAAAACTGTTTCAACAGTACATAAATGTATTTAGCTAGCTAATAATACACTATGCTGCTGTTCCTGCAGCTTATTTCACTAGTCTAATGCTACTGCATGAATGATATAGAAGCTAGAAATGAAAACTAACTTATTACACCTCCTTGTCTTGTTTTTTTTTTTAGTTCATCTGTACTTGCATACAACTCATTCTACTCCAGCCTGACTCTTAAGATAGTCGTATGGCTTAATTCATCTATTATCTCCAACCGACTTGTCTAAAATGGTAACACCAGAGAATTTAATTTTTGTTTATCACTTTTGGTTACTTATAACCTCTCCAACAACAGAATCTGTACTCAGTATTCTGGATGTGAAAAACTGGATCCCCTCCTTCTTTGTGTTCCTCTTTTCCCACCTAAAATTTGGATCACGTAGTACTGTGCATTAAATAGAAAGCATCGAAAACACTCGGATCATGTGATGTAATTATTGAACTTATAGCGACATCAGCTGTTGATTTACAATGAAAATATGGTGCTGTCAAGGTATGCACTGCTCGTTTCTTGTTCGTAATAATCATTAGCAAACTGGCGTGCTGTCCCAGGGAAATTTGGGTGGGCACATGCCCACCCAGGCCACGCCATTGTTAGTGACTGGCCAACTTCTTGAGCTCCAATGGAAATAATAGCCACATCAGGGACTGGTACAAAAATGCAAACATATTAAGGTAATTATGCTAACTTAAATATCGATCTAATCCAAAACAGCCAAGCTGTAAAAAAGAGTGTGGCCCTCAAAAAGGCTATGGTGAAAAAAGATGTGAAATCCAAGGTGGCAGCCAAGAAATGGCTGTGATGGTAGGTTAATGGTAAAAGTTTTAATAACAACAATTCAGGTGAATTTTGGCGCTGCTTGGTCTTGGTACAAAATTCACCAGAATTGTCATTATTAAAATTTTTAACCTACCATCACAGCCATTTCTTGGCCGCCACCTTGGATTTCACATCTTTTTTCACCATAGCCTTTTTGAGGGCCACACTCTTTTTTTACAGCTTGGCTGTTTTGGATTAGATTTCACTTCTTTTTGTATTTGTATACCCCAAAGGGCTTTTTAAACCTATTTTTTTCTTTACTACAGGAAGAAGTAAAGATGAAGCAGATGTTAAATACTTTAAATATTTCTAATTTTGTCATTAAATGTACAATTATATATGATACATATATTTATTACAGAACTCTCTACATGGTAGTTTCTTTGTAACTGAACACTCTACAAGGTGACTTCTTCTAGCTGATCTCTCTACAGGGTGAATTGTTTGTAGCTGAATTATCTACAAGGTAACTTCTTCTAGCTGATCTCTCTACAGGGTGATTTGTTTGTAGCTGAATTCTGTACTGGTGATTTGTTTGCAGCTGAGAATGGTTTCTTTGTAGCTGAATTCTCTACAAGGTAATTTCTTCTAGCTGATCTTTCTACAGGGTGATGTGTTTGTAGCTGAATTCTCTACAGGGTGCTTTGTTTGCAGCTGAATTATCTACATGGTGGTTTCTTTGTAGCTGAACTCTCTACAAGGTGACTTCTTGTAGATAAACTTGCTACAGGATGATCTTTTCATAGCTGAACTCTCTACAGGTGGTTTGTTTGCAGCTGAACTCTCTTAAAGGTAACTTTTTCAGCTGATGTCTCTACAGGGTCACTTGTTTGTAGTTGAACTCTCTACATGGTGGTTTCTTTGTAACTGAACTCTCTACAAGGTGACTTCTTCTAACTTATCTTTCTACAGGATGATTTGTTTGTAGCTGAACTCTCTACAAGGTAACTTCTTCTAGCTGATCTCTCTACACGGTGAATTGTTTGTAGCTGATCTCTTGAAATCTCTTCAGGGTGACTGCTCTATTAGAATGACAGCTCTATTAGAGTATCTCGATCTTGCACTTGCTACACCAAGTTGGATTTCGTGTTATAACTCCGTGGCTTTAAGTCTGATTCTTCCATACCATTGCAGAGCCTTTCTAAGATGATTACTCCATCTGTACAGCAATTTTCAAAGCATTACCCCAAGTGGTTTTTCTGATAGGCATGGCAAGTAGTTGTTTTTTATTAGCTAATCTCGATTGCATAATTGTTACACACTGTTGGTTTTTTCGTTGTATCTTCCTGGTTTTTAGCTCGATATTTTTCAAACCACAAAAGGTTTGAGGATCAATAGTTAACCTATTCACCCACCGATTTTCAGCTCTTCCCATAAGCGGTTTACCCTGTAGGCGTGACAACATATTGGTGTTATTTTCTGTGAATAATCGCTAATAACTCTTTGCCTGTTTATTGTATTCCTGCCAAAGTTGCTACCGAGATGTGCCTTTATACCCCTTTCTGTGTGCCAAATTTCAAGGCAATCGGATATGGTGTTCGCATTGTATAGCAGTTTTTGTAAGTGTACAAAAAGAAAAATGAGAAAAAAAACTAAGAAACTAAGCCAATTTTTGAAGTCACATATCTTGGGAACGCTTAAAGCAATTTCACTCAAATTTGGTATGTGGAGTACTGAAGTTGGCAGGCGTGTCCATAGCAAAAATTGTCTTGTTTCATCAAGGCAGCACAGACTATGGAGGTGTGAAAATTGCGTTTTCATTCTTCCTGTCAATATACTCACAGGTGTTGCACACCAGCTTCTTGGGCCACACAACACACTACCGTGTGTCTTGATTACTACATTATAATACAGCCAACTGCAAGTGCAATCTTTTCAAACTCAAACTGTCCTGTTAGAATGGAAAAGTTGTGGAGGTGGAAAGCAATGATATAATATCAATTAATTTGTAATGTCACACATTATAATATCAATGCATCCATTTCTTGGCTGCCATCTTTGATATCACATTTGTTTCATACCAGCCTATTTTTGGAAGACCATACCATTTTTACAGCGTGGCTGTTTTGGATTTGATATTATTACTTTATGTATTTGTATATACTGGGCTTTTATCTATTTTGTCTACAGCTAGGTACGTAAGGATAAGAACTAGATTTTAAGTGACATTTGTACTACCCTATTTTTAAAAAGTTTGTATTATTTTGAACTTCATATTAGTTTTTGAATGTCGAAGGAATCTCATAAGGTGCTTGTTACAGATAGTTTTTATGTATAATTCATTGATATTTAAACAGATTGTCATCACAGTACTAAAATTAATGCTTTAACTTGATAGTTTACTACACTTACAAACAACGTAGTTTGCATAAGTTAAAGCCAGCAGATGTGACATCAAATTGCACTATCACTGACTGCTCTATTACAGTATCTTAATCACATGACTATTACAGTACATAGCATATGGCAGGAAAATTTGGCATGAGGAAACTTTGGGGTAAATTTGCAGTGATAGGATTAGTGAGAAAAGGTTTAGCAAATTTTTTATAATCTAATACAGACAAAAGATTAGGCAGAATTTTCTTAGGTGAAATGTCACTCACTTGCCAACTTTCCTGGTAAAGATTATCTAATCAAAAACAGCCAAGCTGTAAAAAAAGGAGTGCGGCCCTTGAAAAGGCTATGGTGAAAAAAGATGTGAAATCCAAGGTGGCGGCCAAGAAATGGCTGTGATGGTAGGTTAATGGTAAAAATTTTAATAACGACAATTCAGGTGAATTTGGTGCCGCTTGGTCAATTGGCACAAAATTCACCTGAATTGTCGTTATTAAAATTTTTACCATTAACCTACCATCACAGCCATTTCTTGGCCGCCACCTTGGATTTCACATCTTTTTTCACCATAGCCTTTTCAAGGGCCGCACTCCTTTTTTTACAGCTTGGCTGTTTTTGATTAGATTTCACTTCTTTTTGTATTTGTATACCCCAAAGTCGGCCTATGGCCAGCTTTGGGGCTTTTTAACTTATATATTTTTCTTTACCACAGGAAAAAGAAAAAGATGAAGCAGATTTTATAAAAGTAAATGTACAAATTATATATATAATGCATATATCAAGAGTTCATAATATAAAAAGAGAGCATATATTTATTACATGTCAATTAATCCCCACAGGATAATTTGCAGCTGATTTCTCTACTGGGTGACTTGAAATGTAGCTGAACTCTCTACAGGGTGATCTGCTTGTATGTAGATGAACTCTTTACAGGATTCTCTCTACAGGGTGACTTGACTCTAGCTGAACTCTCTGCAGGGTTATCTGTTTGTAGTTGAATTCTCTACAGGGTGATTTGTTTGCAGCTGATGAACTCTCTACAAGGTAACTTCTTCTAGCTGATCTGTCTACAGGGTGACTTGTTTCTAGCTGGTCTCTCTACAGGGCGATTTGTTTGTAGCTGAATTCTCTACAGGGTGATGTGTTTGCAGCTAAACTCTCTACACGGTGGTTGCTTTGTAGCTAAACTCTCTAATAAGTGACTTCTTCTAGCTGAACTCTCTACAGGGTGATCTTTTCATAGCTGAACTCTCTACAGGATGATTTGTTTGCAGCTGAACTCTCTACATGATGATTTCTTTGTAGCTGAACTCTCTACAGGGTGATTTGTTTGTAGCTGAAATCCCTACAAGGTAACTTCTTCTAGCTGATCTTTCTACACGGCAATTTGTTTGTAGCTGAGTTCTCTACAGGGTGTTCGTTTGCAGCTGAATTCTCTACATGGTGGTTTCTTTATAGCTGAACTCTCTACAAGGTGACTTCTTCTAGCTGATCTCTCTACAGGGTGATTTGTTCGTAGCTGAACTCTCTACAGGTGATTTGTTTGTAGCTGAACTCTCTACAAGGTGATACTTCTAGGTGATCTCTCTACAGGATGACTTGTTTCTAACTGAACTCTCAACAGGGTGATCTGTTCATAGCTGAACTTCCTACTGGGTGATTTGTTTGCAGCTGAACTCTCTACATGGTGGTTTCTTTGTAGCCGAACTCTCTACAAGGTAATTTCTTCTAGCTGAACTCTCTACAGGGTGACTTGTTTCTAGCTGATCTCTCTGCAGGGTGATCTGTTCATAGCTGAACTTTTTACGGGGTGATTTGTTTGCAGCTGAACTCTCTATACATGGTAGTTTCTTTGTAGCTGAATTCTCTACAATGTGACTTCTTCTAGCTGAACTCTCTACAAGGTGACTTGTTTTCTAGCTGATCTCTCTACAGGGTGACTTGTTTGTAGCTGAACTCTCTACAGGTGATTTGTTTGTAGCTGAACTCTCTACATGATGGTTTTGTTGTAGCTGAACTCTCTACAAGGTAACTTCTTCTAGCTGATCTTTTTACAGGGCATATTTGTTTGTAGCCGAGTTCTCTACAGGGTGATTTGTTTGCAGCTGAACTCTCTACATGGGAGTTTCATTGTAACTGAACTCTCTACAATGTGACTTCTTCTAGCTGAACTCTCTACAGGGTGACTTGTTTCTAGCTGATCTCTCTACAGGTTGACTTGTTTCTAGCTGAACTCTCTACAGGTGATTTGTTTGCAGCTGAACTCTGGTTTCTTTGTAGCTGAACTCTCTACAAGGTAACTTCTTCTAGCTGATCTTTCTACAGGGTGATTTGTTTGTAGCTGAATTCTCTACAGGGTGATTTATTTGCAGCTGAACTCTCTACAAGGTGACTTCTTCTAGCTGAACTCTCTATAGAGTGATTGATTTTTTTGCAGCTGAACTCTTTACATGGTGGCAGCTTTGTAGCTGAACTCTCTAAAAGGTGACTTATTCTAGCTGAACTCTCTAAAGGGTGATCTTTTCATAGCTGAACTCTCTACAGGATGATTTGTTTGCAGCTGAACTCTCTACATGATGATTTCATTGTAGCTGAACTCTCCACAGGGTGATTTGTTTGTAGCTGAACTCCCTACAAGGTAACTTCTTCTAGCTGATCTATCTACAGGGCGATTTGTTTGTAGTTGAGTTCTCTACAGGGTGTTTGTTTGCAGCTGAACTCTCTACAATGTGACTTCTTCTAGCTGAACTCTCTACAGGGTGACTTGTTGCTAGCTGATCTCTCTACAGGGTGACTTGTTTCTAGCTGAACTCTCTACAGGTGATTTGTTTGCAGCTGATCTCTCTACATGGTGGTTTCTTTGTAGCTGAACTCTCTACAAGGTAACTTCTTCTAGCTGATCTTTCTACAGGGTGATTTGTTTGTAGCTGAATTCTCTACAGGGTGATTTATTTGCAGCTGAACTCTCTACAAGGTGACTTCTTCTAGCTGAACTCTCTACAGAGTGATTGATTTTTTTGCAGCTGAACTCTCTACATTGTGGTTTCTTTGTAACTGAACTCTCTACAGTGTGATTTGTTTGTAGATGAACTCTCTACAGGGTGATCTGTTCGTAGCTGAACTCCCTACAAGGTAACTTCTTCTAGCTGATCTTTCTACAGGGCGATTTGTTTGTAGTTGAGTTCTCTACAGGGTGATTTGTTTGCAGCTGAACTCTCTACATGGTAGTTTCTTTGTAGCTGAACTCTCTACAATGCGACTTCTTCTAGCTGAACTCTCTACAGGGTGACTTGTTTCTAGCTGATCTCTCTACAGGGTGACTTGTTTCTAGCTGAACTCTCTACAGGGGATTTGTTTGCAGCTCAACTCTCTACAAGGTAACTTCTTCTACCTGATCTTTCTACAGGGTGATTTGTTTGTAGCTGAATTCTCTACAGGGTGACTTGTTTCTAGCTGATCTCTGTACAGGGTGACTTGTTCCTGCTGAACTCTCTACAGGTGATTTGTTTGCAGCTGAACTCTCTTACATGGTGGTTTCTTTGTAGCTGAACTCTCTACAAGGTTACTTCTTCTAGCTGAACTCTCTACAAGGTTACTTCTTCTAGCTGATCTCTCTACAACATGACTTGCTTCTAACTGAACTCTCTACTGGGTGATTTGTTTGTAGCTGAACACTTTGTATGATTGTTTCTTTGTAACTGAACTCTCTACAAGGTAACTTCTTCTAGCTGATCTCTCTACAGGGCAATTTGTTTGAGCTGAACTCTCTACATGATGGTTTCTTTGTAGCTGAACTCTCTATTAGGTACCTTCTTCTGGCTGATCTGACTACAGGGTGACTTGTTTGTAACTGAATTCCCTACAGAATAATTTGCAATGTAATATAATTGAGTAAATTATAAATGCAGCTGAATGCTTTATTAGGGTGACTGTTCTATTAGAGTATCTCGATCTCGCATTTGCTACACGTAGTTGCCTTTCGAATCATAACTCAGTGGTTTGTAATCCGATTCTTCTGTACTACTGCAAGGACTTTCTATGATGATTATTGCAGCTACATACTGATTTTCAGCTCATTGCTCTAAGCGGTTTGCCTGGTAGATACGAAAACTAATAGTTTTTTATTCATAAAAATCGATTGCGTAATTTTGACACAGGTCGGGGTTTGTGTCATATCTCCGTGGTCTTTATCCTGATTCCTTTCAAACCATAAAAAGGCACTCCTACGATGGTTGCTCCATCTACATATCAATTTTCAACTGATTCCTCAAAGGAGTTTACCCTGTAGACGTGACAGACCTTCGACCTTATTTTACGCACATAATCGGTCATAACTCCGTGAATGTTCATCGGATTCCTACCAAAGTTGGTACAGAGATCCGCCTTAATGAGCCCTTTAAGTGTGCCAAAGTTCAGCCCGATCCGAGCACGCATTCGTGTTTTATGGCGGATTTTGCGAATGTGCTAAATGAAGAAGAAGAAGAAAAAAACGAAGAAATTAAAACGAAAGTTTGTTCGCTCGTATCTCGGAAATGGCTGGAGCGATTTTCTTCAAATTTGGTGTGTAGACTCCCCTTACTGGCCGGCACCTCTCTAACAAATTTGGTTCCAATAGGATAAGGGATCACAGAGCTACATAGGTGTGAAAATTGCGTTTTCTTTCTTCCTGTTAATATACTCACGGGTGGCACGCCGGCTTCTTGGGCCGCACGACACACTACCGTGTGTCTTGATTTATGTAGTACTCTAACAGAGTGTACATTGTTCTAAAACAATGCACATAGAATGTTCTAGAACAGCCTAGTTGCTCGTCTCACATAATTTCTACCTTATAGATGAAAGCTCTCATTTACTGCACACCTGAATGGCACAGTTTTATAATTTCATAGATCATTGTACTGATAGCAGTGGCAGAGTGGTAAAGGGTTTGGGTGTATAGGTGTGGAGGTCCCTGAACAGTTTTTAATACCATTTTGTGCATATTCTTTCTACCTGTTCTATTAACGTATCTCAATAATGCTTGTTTCACATGTTAAGTATTTACTTTATATCTTAGCTCATACTCTGCAGTACATTAAATCACAAAAGGTCTATGCTATGATGGTCAGCTTATCTACATACTGATTTTTAAGTTGTTTCTGTCAGTAGTTTACCCATGCATGTGTGACAAAAAAAAATCATACTTGCAACTTTGAAAATTGCTGGTAACTTTGAATATTCCACTGCTTATATACTGTACTTTTAAAAAATTTTTGTAGCAACCTACTGGAAGCATTTAAGGTTATACAGTGAAGGTATTTTTGGGCTTGGTTATACTTAACCAATACTGCTAAGGCACCATGAATGTGCTGTGACCAATATTTTTTGTGTGAATATGCCAACCTCCATGATCTAGGAAAAATTTTACAAGGGCAGAGCAGTTTCTTGTTCCCTCAAGCCCAGATTAGAGTATGGCTAGAACACTTGTCACAATTACTTTATTGGTACTAATTCATAAGCAAATGTATTACAAAAAAACCACAGCAATATATGTAAAGGCCCCAAAATACCAATCAGCTTTTATCATAGAAAAGCATTGTTATTGTATTACATTATATTGAAGTAAGCAATTTTACAGAAGGAAGATGACCACAGCATTGATCTTTGTTGCTGTCATGGTGTGCAAAACTTAGACTTCTACGGTGTGCATGTCAGCTTACCTCATGACAGTGTGGTTGCTTGATGTCCATAACAGAGAGCACATGAAACCCTTGAATTCCTCCTGATAGGGACAGCTAAACTATTGCATAAAACTTTTTCCAAGCTTTGCAAAAATATGTAGCTACTTTGTGTTAGCGTTTACAACCTGTGCAGCATGCTTCAGGCAATCAATGAAACAAAGTAGCCAAGAACTAGTTGATGCTTTGAGGCAAATTGCTTGATTAAGATGCACTATCTCAAGACATATGATAGTGTGTCATGTGATCTAGTACAGCAGGTGCAGGCATGCAACAGACAAGCATGCATTTTACAGAGTTTTCTCACATGTGTATCTACTAAACTTTTAGAAACTATCTATGTTTGCTGGGAAATTCCCACAAGATGGGACACCAACTATAGCAATTTTGAGCTAAATCTGCCAAGCTATTACTAAGGTACATACCTTTGAAGCTCTCTTATTTTCTTCATATTTTTCTTAATATTTTTGCACACTAAACTCAGGTGTGCTTTTCTTAAAACTGCATAAGTCTATATACCTGTATAGGCAAATATGCATGTCTGTAATCAAAGCACTATAACTTTCGAAGCATATTACCTATGGCTGTGCAATCTTATGTCATCCTACTCATGATGTAATAAGGAATAAAACCCCTAGGGTTTAATCCTTGTGCTACAGCATGAGACCAAAGCTCGCCATGTAAGCAACTTTTCATTAAATAAACATGCAAACACTTTATAGACCTTTATAAAATGATCCATAACTAGATGGTGGGTGCTCCAATCAACTTGTGATAAGTTCTGTTTGATTTGCTATTAACTTCCGAATCACAGGCCATATAAGACTTGCATGATCAACCAATAATTGAAATTGAACACATGATTGAATCATGGAACTCAATCATTGTTGTTCATTGCTTTATAGCAAGTGAGCCTCTGTAATTACAGTGTTCATTTAAACTCCTAACGTAGCCCATAAATAGACTTTCAATCAATATGTAGTTTTAAACTAAAGGAGTTAAGTTACCCCACCTAATGTATGCCTGTATTGTGTAAACATGCTTTCCCCAAACGTTTTGTGTGACTTTAAGGGTTAATACAGCACATTTACAATTAAATTTTCACATAGATTTGAATAAAAAAAGGGAGTTATAACACAATTTACTACTGTAAATAAGGCTAACAGACAAGAGAGCCTGAGGTATAGTTAGTTAGTTAGTATTGAATCCCGTTTAATAGAACTGGAGCCCACAATTGTTAATAATCAATACCATTACATGTCAAACAACGATTATGCTACCTCTACTCATGGCAAAAGGGGAACTGTTTGTAATTGCTTATACTGAAGTCAATCATAAAGATTGAAACTGTTACAAACAGCCATTCCATCCTCCTGTCCATGGAGATTGCATCCACCGAAGATTACCACCATGCCAAAACAGCTATGTTTTACATGCCATGTAGTGCTATCGTTTGCTGTTGTGTAATGCATTGACCTCTCTGAAATTCCACGTCTGCCTACCCACCCAGATACTTCATTACTCATGGTATTCTAGATTAGCTTACCATAGAAAGAATAGCATGACCAAGTAGAATTGCTGAATATTTCTGTAGTTTCCTAGTTACTCCAATTAACACCTACCATGCGATCTCCATGTTTGCTTGATCTGCTGCCTTGCCTTGCTTGGTTACTGCCTTTTCTGGGCTTACTACTTGGTTTAACTGCTTTGCTTGGCTTACTGCCCTGCTTTTAGCCTACTGCCTTGCATGGCTTACTGATTTACATGCCTTACTTCCGTGCTCTACTTACTGCCTTGCCGACAGCTGATACTTTGTGCTGATGATGGTGACTTAAAGTGTCCTTGTAATGTACTTATCACTCATTACCAACTACTATATGTTGTGCATTGCTGTGCATTACTACTATTCTGCTGTGGCCATGCATGTTGTTACCATCCATGCTTCATGGAGTTCCACCCGTCCTGTCAAAACCATGCATCAGTATGCTATAGCTACAGTACAGTCCATTTATGACTTAACACACGTGTGGCATTTTGGTGTGGTGCCACGCAACTTTTCCTGTGGCAAAAGCAAAAGTTTTGTGCGGGACTGGTCATTGCTATGCCGTGGCACAAGACATTACCATGCATGGATAAAGAGATTGCCATGCCATGACATTGCAATTAGTGATGCACCGATACCGATACTAGCATCGGTATCGGCCCTATTTTGGCGGTATCGGACTTGTATCGGTAATGCCATAAATGCCCAATACCTACCGATACTTTAAATGATTACTTATCAAGATGGTAGCGTACATAACGCATCGAACGGAGTTGAGCAAAAGCTGATATAAACCATGAATTCCTTAAAAGAAGCCAGCCACTACCATTATTAGTACAGCGGAAACTGAAGTAAGCCACAAAATAAGATTCATTGCAGCCATAAACTATTATCTTCGTGTAATTGATAGCCACAAAACCAGCAAACTGCAGTTGATGGGATTAGCAAATGAGTTTAGTAAGCTAAATCACTAGCTGTTTTTTGTGATAAATGCCTGCGGGGCAAAGTATCGGTATCGGCCATTTCCGGCCTCAAATGTATCGGTATCAGATCGGTAGTGAAAAAGTAGTATTGGTGCATCACTAATTGCAACACGTGGAGTCCTCTGATTGCCACACGTGCCATGCATGGCTAATAATAACTAATGCCCTTCTTAAGTTTTATCTTTCTAATACTATTTAATAAGTTTGTAAGCATTTGGAAAATGCAAAGCAGCAGTACTGAATGACGCGATTGATCGATTGCAAATGGGTGTGTCTGCTATACTGCAATCATGCATAGGCAAACACCAACTAATGGATAAAAGGACATTTTCATGCATTATCTATTACTTTATAAGGTGTCTAAGGCTACAACTACAACTACAGTAGTAAGCTAAACTTTGATGGTTCAAAAGTGGGCGTGGCACACAAAGATTGATCGCAGAAAGACAAACATTGATACTTATATAATTCGAAGTTTACTTAACCTTCAAACCCATGAAACATTTGAAGCTTTGTCCCAGCCCTATATTACAGCACTGTACATGTAACTACTGTAGAGCTTGTGGTTTACACACATGCGTGGCAGCCAGTGAGGGCTACATGTGGCGTGGCATGTGCCATGCAGCAAACATGGCGTGGGCCATGCAACAAACCTGGCATGGGCCATGCATCAATGTTTTATGTTCATGGCAAGTGCTGTGGGGCTGCGTGGCTCCACACCAAAAAATGCCACGCGTGTGTGAAGTTATAAATGGACTGTATTGTATAATATGTACGCGCTGAGCTGGATCCTCAAAAACATTTAATAATTCATGGATGGAATTACACATGATCTTGAAATTTGGCTCATTCGTAGTACTGCTTGACCAGCTAAAAATATTTCAAAATCTTTTTGTTCAAATGTCTGACATAATATTTACGGCCAATCAAATTTTCACCATACATTTCTAATGGTGAAGCCATAAAAGTACAGTGTCCATTACAGCCCTTTCCCGAACTTGTAATGGAGTCAAACCACGTATGTCTGTTGTTGACACTTTTGCTGTCATCACTAATCACCTGGTTGACTGAAATGTTAACTCTCTTGAGAAAAATCCACTTTTAATTTTTAGCTGTTTTTTCAGGATTCAGCTAAACTTGTACATACTATAGTCATGTTCCAGAATCTCATAGGCAAGGTCCACTGTTACATGGAGGACGGTTCTCCCCTCTCATGAAGCAGAATCTCACAGTTACACTCTGTGGCCTGCTGCAACCAGCCCTCTTCAATTTTTCGATCAGTCCCACTACTCCTATCCAGAGCTGATACCAGCCATCAGACTGTAGGAATCTGGACCACCATAGGCAGATAATCGCATCACACTATAGTATGTCATTGTTGTGCTTGCTGTGCTCTTTGTTGTATGCTGTGCATGGCTGACTACTGTATGCTATGTTTGGCTGACTATTGTATACATGCCTACTTAGTTGTTGCTGTATGCATGTTTAGCAGTTGCTGTACTGTTTTTGACTATTGTATGTGCGCTGGTTACTTTTTGCTTAGTTCATTAGATTAATCATTTGTATTCCTTTCTTGCCCACCTTGTTGTATATTGCTGATTGGTCACCCACCGCTCAGTGTTCATTGCTCATATTTTTATGTGTTGCTTATTGTTTGTTGCTTATCATGCATTGCTCATTATTCGTTGTTTTTCATGCCTTGCCCATTGCTTATTATGCATTGCTCATTATTTGTTGCTTATCATGCATTGCTCATTGTTGTGTTGTTCTTTGTTTGCCACTTATCGTGCATTGCTTATTATTTGTTGCTTATCATGCCTTGCTCATTATCTGTTGCTTATTGCTCATTGCTTGTTGCTTGGCAAGGAGCAATGAGCAAACAGAACAGACAATAGGGAGCAAGGAGCAATGAGCAGACATTCTCCTGAACTACATTCTCCTTGTTGCTTGGCAGGGAGCAATGAGCAGACATTCTCCTGAACTACAAAAGGTATATCCCACCTATGAGGTTTGTTGTTGTGGTGTAATATGGTGGCCATAAGCTGCTTCGTTTGGCCTCCAGCATTGTGACTGTGGGCAACTGAGCAGGTGGGCGGGCGGGCAGGCAGACAGACAGACAGACAGACAAGTAGATGAAAATTCAAGTTATGGCAATTTAAAAAAATCAATATTGGGACACCTGTAAGAGTTTTCTTATTTTTAATGTAATTGATGTTGAATGGAGTAAGACTGTTTTGTAAAAGTGATTTTGGCCATGTATGATATTTCCATGATGGATTTTAGATGAGGTATTTTTAGCAGCACGTTTCAGTTTAGGAGGGAATACAACTAAACGGTACGTTCACATTGTATGATACTATAAAGCAATCTACTTTTCCTTTCCAACAATAACAACATTTATACACACATTATGACTAAACACTTACTATATAAAGTTGCCTCATTTGATGTGACATTTCCAACATTAGAATCAGTTGCCTCACAACTATATGTACCTCCATCAGAAGCTACGACATCAGTTATCATCAGACTTGTTGTATTAACACCTGATATGTGTCCAGGATCAGCCATCAATTCAACACCATTGAATAACCATCTATAACTGATTGGAGGAATGCCGTCAGAAGCTTCACAGGTAAAATTAACATCATTACCGACAGCAACAGTTTCATTCATTGGGTGTGTAGTAATGATCAATCTTACTGTGAGAATATAAAGACACAGCTTAATGTGAGACATAATATATGCTGTAAAGGAAAAATTTTTCATACTATAGGCAAACAAAATGACATTGAAATTTTATGTACAGATATTCATGACATTGTTGGTCTTCCTACAATCTGGCTGGCGTTAGTGTACACTATTGTGCTTACGGGTGACTGTTTAGTTATCATGACATGCAGTAGTGTGTTGTGTGGCCAAAAAAGCCACTGATGGTTTATTAATAGGAAAAACAATAATGTGAATTTCATGCACACGTAGCTCTGTGCTGACAATTTGGATATACTCCACCTTCAGAAGTCAAGTATGATATGCAATCTTTTAAAATTTGGTAACATTTCTTTATTTTTCCTTTCTTTTTTTCTTTCTTTCTATCTTTACTTTGCCCACTTACAAAAGCTCCATAAACACAAACTCATAATTTGATTGCTTTGAAGTTTTGTACATATAAGAATGGTTCAAAGGCAATCAAGTTTGGTTTAAGCACAATCTATATGAAATCAAACTATTAAAATGTTTGCTATTAGCCCATCGTCATTAACTTTAAAATTTTTGATACATGCATAATTGCATTATTCCAAAAAAAACCTATTAGTTAGAAATTACCCCAAGGTGACTGTTCTATTAGAGTATATCAACCATGCAATTTACAGTTGATAGGTTTTTTAACCACAAAATATTTCAGCTATGATGCCAATTGTTAAGTTTTGTAGAGATGACAAAAGATCAGCCTATTTAAATGCAAATAAGTGCCTTTACCATTTAGTAACTTTGCACTAAACTTTGTACTAGATTTTTCTGCAATACGTTATTAATAAGCACCAAAGTATAAAAAAAAAATCAAGTAATACATTGCATTTTATAATTGTTTTTGTAAAGTGTGCGAAAAAATAATTTAAGTTCCTCCAAGCCCCCTAAACAAAGAAGAAAAAATAAAAATATTAAGCAGAACTTTTGAGGACTTGGATTTCACATTTGCATTAGGTAATTTTACTCAACTTTGGCATGTAGGGTACTGAAGGTGGAGGAAATTTTCAATACAAGAATAATTCCAATTTGAGAAGGGAACATGGAGCTATGTACACATTAAAATCACGTTTTCTTTATTTCTGTAAGTATACTGCATGGGGTGGACCACCAACTTTCTTGGCGGCATGACACTCTACCATGTGTCTTGATAAAGAACTCATGTGTACTTACCAGAACAGTCAGGGCCAGTGTACAATGGATTACATGCACAAGTGAAGCCATTAACTTCATCAGAGCATGTTCCTCCATTTTGACAAGGATTAGGATCACAATCATCTATGTTAGTCTCACAGTCTGTTTCAGTAAATCCTGTTACACAAGTACAAATGTATGTGTTTATTTCATCCATGCATGTTCCATTATTCTGACAAGGCATTGGATCACAATCATTTATGTCAGTTTCACAATTCATCCCAGTAAAACCTGCTACACATGTGCAACTGTAAGCATTAATCAGATCCATACAAGTTCCATTGTTTTCACAAGGTATTGGATCACATTCATTGGAGTTTTCACAATTCATTCCAGTAAAACCTGCCACACATGCGCAACTGTAAGCATTAATCAGATCTGTACAAGTTCCATTGTTCTCACAAGGTATTGGATCACACTCATTGATGTTAGTTTCACAATTCATCCCAGTAAAACCTGCCACACACATGCAACTGTAAGCATTAATCAGATCTGTACAAGTTCCATTGTTCTCACAAGGTATTGGATCACACTCATTGATGTTAGTTTCACAATTCATCCCAGTAAAACCTGCTACACACACGCATCTGTAAGCATTAATCAGATCTGTACAAGTTCCATTGTTCTCACAAGGTATTGGATCACAGTCATTGATGTTAGTTTCACAATTCGTCCCAGTAAAACCTGCTACACACGCACAACTGTAAGCATCAATCAGATCTGTACAAGTTCCGTTGTTCTCACAAGGCATTGGATCACACTCATCGGTGTTTTCACAATTCATTCCAGTAAAACCTGCTACACACGCACAACTGTAAGCATTAATCTGATCTGTACAAGTTCCATTGTTCTCACAAGGCATTGGATCACATTCATTGGTGTTTTCACAGTTCATTCCAGTAAAACCTGCCACACACGTGCAACTGTAAGCATTCATCAAATCTGTACAAGTTCCATTGTTCTCACAAGGCATTGGACCACACTCATTGATGTTAGTTTCACAATTCATACCAGTAAAACCTGCCACACACACGCAACTGTAAGCGTTAATCAGGTCCATACAAGTTCCATTGTTCTCACAAGGCATTGGATCACACTCATTGATGTTAGTTTCACAATTTATACCAGTGAAACCTGCCACACAAGCGCAACTGTAAGCATTAATCAGATCTGTACAAGTTCCATTGTTCTCACAAGGCATTGGATCACACTCATTGATGTTAGTTTCACAATTCATACCAGTAAAACCTGCTACACATTGACAACTGGAGCAGTCTGATCTTTGTGTTCCATTGTTTTCACACACTAAGCTACACACTGTAAAAGAAAAGATCAGTTCAAAAGTACATTTAAATCATAGAGTATGAACGTTAAACTTGCTTACAGGTAAATAAAGCATCTTGGATTTAAGTCAACTATTACAGCTAGATTTGGAATTGCAGCAATCTAAATATCATACAGTAGGGTAGTACTGTATAGTAGGGATCTACCCCCTCAAGCTTCCCAATTTGCTGCCTATAAAAGCTGTCATACATGACTAAAATCACATTTACGGAAGATTTTTTATTAGAGTTTAACTTGGTATACAAAGTTGATGGAGGGAGATAATTTGCATGTGTTTGTGTAGTGACATTGCAGCTAGCAAGCATTAGAGAGTAAACAAAGACTACGTATGTACCACGTATGTAGCACACAGCACTAGACGTAGCATAGAACAGTAGGTATTAATTGGAAATCATTATACAAGATACACGGTGGTGTGTTGTGTGGCCAAAAAAACTGGCACACCACACCATGAATATATTGACAGGAAGAAAGAAAACAGCCTTTTCACCCATGCATAGCTCCATGGCCCCTTCTCTAAAGCACGCCATTTTTGCATTATAGCTGTCTGCCAGATAGGGTAGGCCACACAGCAAATTTGATTAAATTTACAACGGTCATTTGCAAGATATGGGCATTCAAAGTTTTGTTTTAATTTCTTCGTTATTTTTCTTCTTCTGGCTTAGATTTATTTTTGCGCATTTTGCAAAAATTACTATAAAACACAAATGTGTCACTTGATTGTCTCAATCATTGGCATAAATGAAGAGTGTGTAATGGTGGATTTACGTACCAAGTTTGCTGTGAATCTGAGGAATTACCAAGGAGTTACGAGCATTTATTCACATAAAAAAGATCAAACTTCTGTCACGGCTACAGGGTAAACCAAGTATAGGAATAACTTGGAAATTGCTGTGTAGATAGGCTGATCATTGTAGCAGTGGCTTTTGATAGTTTGAATAGCAATAGAGTCACTTCACTTCAATGACCTGAACTACAGACTCCAGAACATACAACCATGGCTTACCACAAGTAACAACACCCAAGTGGGTACATAAACTCTTGTGTATGAGTGAAGCAACAGAACTATGCCACGTGAGATACTCAGTAGCAGCTAGCATAGAGCATGCACTCAGCAGATGATGGATAGTTTCAGGGGCAGTATGGCATACCCTACAGGAAGGGTCCTGAGAATAACTTAATATATTAACTTTAAAAGCATTAGTAGATAGTGCTTGATCTTGTGCAGCACAAAGCAAGGCCTCTGTCTCAATCTTCAGTGATGAAACACGTAACCATTTATATGCACAGTCAACTGTACTCAGGGCCTCTACCTGAGTAGGAAATTGACCATGAAGAGGTTTACCCTCCACTGTTGCATATAATCTTGCAACCATTTTGATTTAACGTCAGATAAAGAACAATCAGGCTGCTGAAACAAACCACTGCACTGAACTGCTCTAAAGCGAGGCTTGTCACTATGTGACAAAATGTAATGAGATAGTGCTTGGCACTCAGTGTTGATAACATGCTGCAAACCTCTTCCGCCAGATTTTCTGGGAAGATAAAGGCGGTGAACATCAGATTTGGGATGCAAACCTTTTTAGTCACTATTACTATTATTATTTCTAGGCCTGGGGCAAATACAACCGAGTACAATCATCAACGGGACAACCTACTAATGGGGCATGTACAAACAGTGTGTGCAGGTAGAAAAGATGCAATGCGGTAATACAATTCTAGAGGAATCGACTGGCACATAAACATAAGGAAAGCATTAGTATGTAATTACAATCAGTGATTATCCGACCATGGAGATGTGAGAATGTGAGATTGCACTTTAAATTGTGAGTATCATGGTATAGAATCTGATGCCTACAAGCAGTAAAGCTTAAACATCCAACGAATACTTATTACATTAATTTTATTCAATTGTACATAATTTGTGTTACATGATATGTTTAAAAGAGGATGGGTTAGAGGGCTGGATTAAGACATGGCTGGAATTGCCAAGAGTAGACCATGGTAAAATTGGAATAAAAGCAGAGTATTTTAATTGTCTGTCACCTACAACTGATATCTGAGTTATGGATATATTTAACATGAGCTGGCCATTTGTACTATAATGATCACATGATGCTGTGGATATGCTGCAAGACCAAAAAAAATTTTTAGAGAACACATGTGGCTAAAATGCAATACCAGAATTTCATGGATATGTCAGTGTACACAAGTATGTGGAGCATTGCTGATGGTGCAAGGCCGGCTCTGGAGGGGGGGCCGAGTAGGCCATGGCCCACCCAACATTTTCCCAACTACAGTAAACTTGACTAGTATGTAGTAGACTAACAGTACAAGAAGCCATACAATTATGCGTGCAAGTCAGCTGCTTTGTTTAGTAAAACTTACACTCAAACTTACCAGAACTTCTTGCAAACTATGCTAAGCACTAGTTTGGCCTACATGAAATAGCTTATAGGTTAGAGAACTTAGATACTGTGCTACAAGTCTACCATATTCTCAAACATGGAATATTATGGAAAAGTCTTGGCAGGAGCATACATCAAAATATTTGTGGGTGCCTTATTGTCTATGTGGTACAATTTAGGCCATGCCACTATTACAGTAACAGTGCTGTAGTCATTCTTCATCTAGCAACTGGCCAATAAGCTTAGATTGAATGCTTATATATGCAGCTGTTAATGAACAAATTCAGTGTAGTTAGCTATTGATTGTAATAACGGATAACTATGCCCAACTGAAATTAGGCTAAATGTGCTTCTAGATGGCATTTCCTAGGTGATAATTTTAAAAATTTTACTGGGGGAGCATGCCCCCAAACCCTCCTAGCAGGAGCATGCTATGCATGCTGAGTGTGCTTCACACACTACCTACCACTAACCATGGATGGCCCACCCAACCCAATTTCGCCAGAGCCAGCCCTGTGGTGGCAGACTGTAGCTACATATCAAGACACAGAGTAGTGTGTCGTGCAGCCAAAAAAGCCAGCGATCACACCATGAGTATATTGACAGGAAGAAAGAAAACAGCTTTTTCATGTGTGCATAGCTCCATGGCCCCTTCTCAAAGCACACCATTTTTGCATTATAGCTGTGTCCCAGGTAGGGTACACCATACAGCAAATTTGATTAAATTCGCAACAGCCATTTGCAAGATATGGGTGTTCAAAATTTTGTTTCAATTTCTTTTTCTTATGCCGTACAGGGGCTATGGGGGCTTCGATTTCTTTTTGCACACTTTGCAAAAACTGCTATAAAATGCAAACATGCAACTTGATTGTCTCGATCTTTGGCACAAATGAAGAGCATGTAACGGTGGATTCACGTACAAAGTTTGTTGTGAATCTGAGGAATGTTCAAGGAGTTATGAGCATTTATTCACGTATAAAAAATATCAAACTTCTGTCACGGCTACAGGGTAAACCAAGTATAGAAATAACTTGAAAATCGGTGTGTAGATAGGCTGATCATCGTAGCAGAGCTTTTTTATAGTTTGAATAGCAATAGAGGTACAGTGACAATGTTATAAAACAAAAACCAAGCAAGTGTAAAATCACAGGATTGAGATACTCTAATAGAACAGTCACCGCTGGTAAAGTAAAAAAGGTGTGCAAAAAATGTCAAAAAAACTTACCAGAGTTCGAACCAGGGACCTCCATACCTAACACCTGAATCCTTCAACTACTAAACCACTGCTACCTTGGCTGATCACCTCACTTAATTTCTGCCTTATAAATGAAATTTCTAATTGAAATCTGCTTATAACCAAACGTTTGTAATTTCATAGATCTACTAATAGAAGTACTAGATTGTTCTAGAACATTCTATGTACGTTCTATTAGAAGTCCTCAAAAAATGTGCGCTCTATTAGAGTATTACAATAAATATTATCAAATATTGAATTAAATCATGCAATGAAATACCGTATACGGCAAAATTTTCGAGGGGGAAAACTTTCGCGGATGCACAGAAGTATTGCAATTCGCGGGAAAATATTCGCAGTTGTACATAGAATTCTGCAATTCGCGGGAAAACATTCGCGGATCGTTAGCTGTGTTGCGTGTGAAGACACGTGGCAATCGATTAATCCGTACGAGAGTGTCTCCAGGCCCCTTGATCGGTCAGTGATGGATCACGAAGAGGAGTTTTCTACAGAAGGTGAAATACATGGTTATCATGTGTATCAGGCGATATGGACTCCAGTAATTGACGAAATGTTAGAATGTGTGCGGGAAGAGGATAACGATGAAGATAGATTTGCGGTCGCAGTGAAGAAGAGCAGTACAATAGTCGGCCATTTGCCGCGAAGAATATCTGCCTTGTGTTCCGCCTTCATAAGAAAGGGTGGCGTTATTAGCTGCCGTGTTACAGGACCTCGACGCTTTTGCAGGCACCTCGTGAAAGGAGGGATGGAGGTACCATGCCAGCTAACCTTTATAGGAATAGGAAAGGAACTGAAAAAAATTCGTTGTAATCTGGCGAGGGATTTGTGTAAATTGGCTGCATTAAAAGCGTCATGCACAGAAGAGATGTCAACAGGCCTGGTGTGTAAAGTTGAGGACTCGGAAGCACCAAGCTGCAGCAGTTCAAACTCTGTGGCCCAGGACAGCACTAGTGTGATCAGTAGAGCAACCATAGATTTAAGGGATAATGCAGATATAGCCACTACTAATGATAAAGACTGGACTGGTGATGTGTGGGTTATGCATGGAAAGCACAGCTTAAAGCTTATGGATAAAGCAGCAATTGAACAAGGTGAAGAATTAAATGATAAACACATACAGATGGCACAATACCTAGCAAAGACCCAGTTCCCTGTTACTGGTGGCCTAGAATCAACACTTTTACAAGGCAAAAAGAGAAAAGGCAGTTGCACAGTCAACACTGTGCAAATAATTTATTGCAACAAAAGGCGCCACTGGATAACAGCCTCAACAAAATTTGGTGAACTTGGAAAGGTTGGTATTTATGATACGATGTTTCACAAGTTGGATGCTGAGACACGTACTACCGTTAAACAGCTGTTTGGTTTGAAAAAAGCACATGACATCAACATGGTGGCTATGCAATGCCAGAAAGGTACCACAGATTGTGGGCTATTTTAAAATAGCTACTATGGCCTCACTTGTCTTTGGTGAAGACCCTGGTACCGTAAATTATGATCAAAGCAAGCTACGGATGCACCTTGTTGACTGTCTCTCACAAGGCAAGCTCTCTTTATTTCCAAAGACATCCTGTTAGAACTGAACTTAGCTACTGTATTATAATAATTTCATGTAATGATTTCTGTACAATGATTTCTAATAGTTGAAGTCAAGTGTATTCATTCAACACTTACTACATCAGTAATACCAGCTGCTTTGAATCCGTTCTGGATAATATCAGGACGTTCTGAAATGTATTTGTGCAGCTCTTTAATCCACTGTGCACTAACAGGCTTCATTATGCTTAAAGGAAAGTTGATAGGTGCGGTTGCTCCATTAATGAAAACTTGTTCAGAATACCATTCTTCAAATTTGCTTTTGAGAAAATGCTTGGCTGGCTTATTGACACTAAGGTCCAAAGGTTGTAATTGGTCAGTACAATTGGCTGGTACCAAAACAGTGTCAACGAAACTATCTTTAAGCAGCTGTAGAACGTTGTTAGTCAACTGGGCTTTAAAATTGTCAAAGATGCAAAGTGCCCGTTGATCTTCTGGTAAACTCTTCTCTGTTTTCTGCTTACAAATAAAAGGCAAGATGATATTTTGGATATATTGAAGTGTTGTTTCCTCATTCGACCAATGGTTTGCCATGTATGTGATGTCCCAACCTTCTGGAAATCTTATTTCTGGCAAGCATTTCGGGGATTTACCCTGATATATTAACTGTGGAGGAAGAAAGATGCCATCCATTGTAACGCCAAAAACAGCGGTTATTTGACGCTTATCATCCACACCAGCAATTGGTACCTTTTTAGAACTTTCCTTGGCCATTGTCCATGACCCTACTGGAACATACTTTAGTGCCGTGTGATCCCAATTAATGATGAGATATGGGGGGATCTCCTCAATGTCAACTATCCCTGAAATGTCTGATAGGTAATCATGCTTTAACTGCGAAAAGTTCTCTACAGACAGCTTAGCTTTGGTGTTGGCTTTTCGCTTTACAAATTGCAATCTTTCAAGCAGGTATCAACTCCAATCTTTAGTTAATACTGGCATAGTTGGGCCTGGGCCTTCTTTACTACCACGTGCTTCTTTGATTTTTCTCTTAAGTATTCCCTTAGCACTAGCTCTAACTACGGCACCATTGACTGGGCTGCCAATTTCACGAAGATGGAGAATGTATTGCTGAACCTCCAAGTCTATTTCTTCCTGTAAGGTCAAAGGGCGACCGCATTTTTTCATTGGCAAAGTCTTCACATCTAAGTCCGGACTTACTGCTCGCTTCTTAGCTTCTTCCACTCGTAAATCCACTTCTCTGCGGTACGCATCTCTCCAACCTCTAATCGTGCTTTCTTTCAGAACGTCAGCCGGAAAATCCGGTTGATATCTTCTAATGGCATTATCACTCCGTGATCCGCTGCGTACTTTCCTACAACAGCCTTTTGATCTTGAGTCACCTTAATGTACGGTGATCGCTTTTCCTTCAGTGCAGATGACACCTCCTTGTTCGCTTCTCTGATGCAGTCACTGCTTATACGGGCACTTAAGGGCCCCTCTGGGTCTGGCAATGTCGATTTTTTGAGCTTAAAATACCTCAGCAATGCCATGTGTTCAACATTTAAAAAAACGGAGCGTTCCTAAAAATTACTAAGAATGTCAAATGTGCCGCGGCGAGCTTGTGCTTGAGCTTGTGCTTGAGCTTGTGAATGGCTGCTTCTCTCCTACAAAATACGAAGTGATTTGCAATGTGAATAAGGTACAGTACTTATTATAGTTTTACGTTTTTTCACACAAAGTATTCGAGGGGAAAACATTCGTGGTTGATAGCATAATCGCGAAAACCGCGAATGTTTTCCCCCTCGAAAATTTTGCCGTATACGGTACATTTATAAGTCTGTCTTCAACAATCATCATTGTATCTACATAGAAAAGAAGAAATGTGAGTAAAAACAAATATCAAAGTCAGCCATAGGCTAGTTTTGGGGCTTTATAAAGTACAAAAAGAAGTGAAATCCACACAAAAACAGCCAAGCTGTGAAAAAATGATGCGCCTTAAAAAGCCTGGGTGAAAAAAAGTTGTGAAATCAAAGGTGGCAGCCAAGAAATGGCTGCAATGATGTTAATGCTAAAAATTTTAATAATGGCTGTGTGCATTGTTAAAATTTATTGGCATTAACATCTTTGCAGCCATTTCTTGGCCGCCATTTTTAATTTCACAACTTTTTTCACCCAGGTTTTTTAAGGCCGCACCATTTCTTCACAGCTTGGCTGTTTTTGTGTGGATAATGATAGTAGTTAATAAGCAAGCACAACCATGCACACAGCAATTATCAGCCTACGGGCACATTTTGTGTATGTTGTGTTTGTTCTCTCCATCAGCGTTCAGTATGTGGGATGCAATTTGGCAGTGAATATTTATGTAGTTTTCTCAGGGCCCATATCAGTGATCAGTCTGGGCACTCCTGGCACTAAAAGACTTCATCACACACAAACTTACCAGCTGGAAACTTCACCTTCTTTGCACAATGGCCTGCCAGGTGAGGCTTTCTCCCATCCCATACACGTGTGAAGGTGGCCTAGTTACGCGACAAGACTATCAAAGTGTTTTAACCAACACAAACTAACCTCCAGCGATTAATAGCAATTTCCAATCATGTTGTTCATTAAGCAGGCGTAGCAACCACTCGTCTTCCAATTGAAAAAGTCATTGTTGTCCACTTTCAAACACAAATGAATAGTAGTTCGCTTGTCTAGAATCCGTCTTATATTATTAGTCGGCCTCACATGCTAACTGTTTTGATCGGCATTAAATAGAATCATTGTACGTTTATATCACATTCACGAAAACACCCACCCATTATACAATTGTCTCTTCATACAACATGAATTCTATTCCCAGTGAGTGTAAAGCCTTAGACCTTATAGTTTTCTCAAACATTATTTATTTATTTATTCATTATTAATGATGTAATTTTAACTGCATTTCGTATTATCTTTAGTACTTGGTTGTATAATTAAGACAACATTATTATTTTACAACAAAGACAAAACATAGCAATAAGAAAAACAAATAAATTGTTCAGACACAATGCTTCAGACAAAGATGCTCCATCAACTACCCCCAATGACTGCCATCTTGCCCGAGAACCCTGAACACAAAGCATAGTAGCACGAAGTATTGCAAAGGAGAGTCTTGCTTTTACCCAGCCCATGACAACATTATATGACTTTTCCCACTTAGCAGCCAAATGATCAACTAGACAATTTAAAAAGAAATTTGCTTCACTGCCAAGTAGACCATCAACACTATAGCAAAGTGGGATAAAACTAGCATGGCGTGCTTGACAAGCTGGAGAATACTTCCTTTTTTCTCAACTTCAGCAGACCGAAGAACAGCTTGAGGTGAACAACTGCAATATGAAGGAGCATCAGTATATCAACTACATGCACATCAAAAATGGCATAAACTTGGGGTTCCCAAACACCACACACTCTTAAATCAGCAATCAAAGTTTCAGAGGTGGAGTCATTAATAGTAGATTCACAAAAAAATAGGCTCCTTCTGAACTTGTTTTCATACCAAAGAGGACAAATCCCCAATAGTGTCCTAAACTTCATTGTGGCATTGGGAAACTAGTCCACCAACATGGCAATCCAAAGCATACTCCACACTAAATGTAGCACCACAATCATCACAGTAAGGAGGCAGATTCAACAGAGGTTTTCTGTACCGCAACGCCAGAGCATCTCAGAATTCTTGACTAGTTAAATGATGGCACTCAAGTGGAATAAAAGAGAGCCAAGCAGAATTGCAATCTTTGGCCCTCATTATAGTACGCTGCTGAATCGGAGTAAATAAGCCAATTAAATATAGCAGTAAAATGTTGTTACCTTAATTTATAGTCTGATTGTCTAGCAGATAGAACTGCATTAATGTGTGCATCCAATTCAAATGTAGGATAGAACCTTTCAAATAAGAAGTGGAATGCATCTAGGAGTCAAAACAAAGCTTTGAAATACCCACAGGATCTAACAAACCTAATATTATTAATTTTAGCATTATTACTAGGCCCGGGGCACATACAACCAAGTACAACCACCACTAATGGGACAATCTACAAATGGAGCATGTACAAACAGTGTATGACCAGCACAGTGTGTGTGGATGGAAAAGATGCACATACACAGTAGCACATACAGTAAACATAAATTATGCAATAACAATCGTGAGGGCCTGCTACTCTTGATACTGATTTTTAAGCTTCATTGCTTGCAGGCATGAGATTCAATACCATCGATATGAGAGCATGCACTTGCACCTTGATTTGTGAGAATCATGTAGTAGGGGCAGTGACAATGCATGATGTGGTCTTTGATGGTCAGGTAGCTAAATGATTACATGATGCCATGAATATACAAGATGAAATTAAATTTTGGAGAACAAACGATTGCATGCAGCTGATCACCGTGAAAGATGGCAGTACCTTCAATAGGATAACAATCCAATACCAGAAAATAATGGATATGCCACCAGGAAAAAGTACAATTCCATTGTACAGTAGCATTGCAGACTTAACTATGTATAGACACAATAATATAGTTTACAGTAGGTAGGTGAATAAACAGCAGCAATTATCAGCCTAAGGGCACATTTTGTGTATGTTGTGTTTGTTATCTCAATCAGGTTGTATGAGATGTAATTACAGCAGTGTTTATATAGTTTCCGTCTCAAAGTGATCTCATTCCTGGCACTGAAAGGCTTCAGATTGAGAGCTATGCATTATCACACAAATTTATCAGTTGAAAGCTGTGTTGGTGTTCTCCACACAATGCCCTGCCAGGCCCAAGTGCCAGTACATTGATGGTGTGGCAATGGCATAATGATGCGTAACACAATACTGTACAACATACAGGAGATGCACTTTATACTGTAGAACTTTATGCAACAATGTATTATTAGCACTGAACACTGGAGATGGAAACAATTCAGCTAGCTGAAGCCAGGTAAAGGATGAACAGAAGTATACAAAATGATACAAATACACGACAAACAAACAAACAAACAAACAAACAAACAAACAAACAAACAATCATGTTAACATGAAAACATACTCTTAACCTTGTTCACCACACGGACTGTGTCCACTAGCACCTGGCATGGCAAGTTGGAACTCACTGTGCACCATGAAAACAGCTTAGAAACATTAAAACATACTTGTAATCTCGAGTAAAGTGGCCTCTGGCTCTCCTGCAATCACTAGCAGCGGTTCGCTAATCTTCTCCTTGCACAATCTGAAATTAAAGCATGGATGTGGTACTGGGCATTATATAGAATTGCACGTACATTTAAGTCATCAGCATGAACAGGCGCAATGATTATACGTCTGTGCCTTCATTCACAGACAAATCAATTCCCGGTTAGTTTGTGTCTCTAGGCCTCGTAGTTTTCTCAAACATTAATTATTTATTTATTATTATTTATGACATAATTTTAACCACATTTCTTATTATCTTTAGTACTTGGTTGTATAACTAGGCCTGGGGCAAATACAATCACCAACAGGACAACCTATTAATGGGGCATGTACAAACAGTGCATGGCCAACACAGTGTGTTCAGGTAGAAAAGATGCACAGTAATACAATTCTAGATGAATTGACTAGCACATAAACATAAGGGGTGTATTAGTATGCAATTACAATCAGTGATTATCCGACCATGGAGATATGAGGAATAGAAGACATGGCTGGAGTTGCCAAGAGCAGACCACGGTAAGATTGGGAAAGAAGCAGAGTATTTGAACTGTCTGTCACCTACAACTGATATCTGAGTTATGTATATATTTAACATGAGCTGGGTTATTTGTACTAAAATGATCACATGATGCTGTGGATATGCTGCAAGACCAAAAGAAATTTGGAGAACAACGGTGGCTGAAATGCAATACCAGAATTTCATGGATATTTCAGTGTGCACAAGTATGTGGAACATTGCTGATGGCAGCAGACTGTAACCACATATAATAATAGCAATCACTAGCAAGCACAACCATGCACACTACAATTATCAGCCTAAGGGCACATTTTGTGTATGTTGTATTTGTTCTCTCCATCAGTGTTCAGTATGTGGGATGCAACTTGGCAGTGAATATTTATGTAGTTTTCTCAGGGCCCATATCAGTGATTAGTCTGGGCACTCCTGGCACTAAAAGGCTCCAGGCGGAGAGCTATGCATATCATCACACAAACTTACCAGCTGGAAACTGCACCTTCTTCACATAATGGCCTGTCAGATGAGGCTTTCTCCCATCCCATACATGAGTGAAGGTACCCTAGTTACGCGAGACTAAAGAAACAAGACTATCAAAGTGTTTTAACCAACAGAAACTAACCTCCAGCGATTAGTAGCAACTTCCAATCATGTTTATTAAGCAGGTGTAGCAGCCACTTGTCTTCCAATCGAAATAGTTGCTGTCGCCTACTTTCAAATGTAAATGAACAGTAGTTTTCGCCTGTCTAGTGGGCGTCACGTGCTAACTGTTTTGAACGGCGTTAAATAGAATCATCGTATGTTTCTATCGCCTCCATGAAAACACCCACCCATTATACGATTGTCTCTTTGTACAACATGGGTTCTATTCCCAGTGAGTGTGAAGCCTTAGGCCTTGTAGTTTTCTCAAACATTATTTATTATTTATTAATTATTCATTATTTATTCATTCATTATTTATGATATAATTTTAACCGCATTTCATATTATCTTTAGTACTCGGTTGTATAATTAGGACCGGGTCACATACAATCAAGTACATATACCAACGTGACAACCTACCCATAGGGTATGTATGTATAAACAATGCCATAGCCAGCACTCAGAGCAGTGGGTGTGCCGGCAGAAATGATATGCATGCATGCACAGGAAAGAGTTTAACTGACGTCAGAAAATTACAATACTGAAATGTAGCTTACATGCAACAAATGAGTGAACTATAGTGGAGTTTGTGTATATATGTAGTAGGAGTGAGATGTCTGTGAAGGTGACTCAATCAAAAAGTAAGGTCACTATGCACGACAAGGTGTGAAGGCCAGCACAATCAGTATATGACCCCAATATGGCACAGACTAAAGGCAAGTGCCAGTACATCAGTGGTGTGGCTGACGTGTACACACTATGTGCATAAACCATAGATGACATACTGGAGATACACATTAAAGCAGTAGTGCATGCAGCAATGTGTTATTGGCAACACTGATGGTGGAAAATCATTTTATTAGCAAGCCAGGTGAAGGATATAGCTGTCCTGCAGCACTGGACTTACTGTGCTACCTGGAAACACTTGTAAAACAAAGAGACACCAGTCATAAATAATCACAATAAACTCTGTTGTAACTAGAGGCCACTGGTATGTGCCAGCAATGTTGCATTGGCAAAGTGATCACAGTCTATAATATTATCCATACACATTACACAACATATAGTTACATACACAGGCAAGGGAGTTTAACTGGCATCAGAAAATCACATTAAAAATAATTAATGTAACTTGCACAGAAAAATACAAGTTACATTAGTTATAGTGGTATTAATTGACTTGTTTATACTGTAGGTGTGACATGTCTCTGAAGATCAGTCAGCAATGAAGTGATACAACAAGGTGGTGAAGACACAACTGGCAAATGATCCCAATCTGGCAAGCCAATATGGCACAATAGACTCTGGTTGTAACTAGAGGCCCCTGGTGATGCGCCAGTAAATCAGCAGTGTGGCATTGGCACTAGTCGGCATAGTGATCACAGTCTATAATATTATGCATACACAACATACAGGAGATAGTTACACATTGTTGTATGTGCAGAATGCATCTTCTTGTTGATTGCAGATTATTTGCAACAGACTATATATTAGTAGCTCAAGTATCAAACGGTCCTGGTGAGCCAATACATACTCTTTACCTTGTTGCGAAGCCTTAGGTCTTGTAGTTTTCTCAAACATTATTTATCATTAATGACGTAATTTTTACCGCATTTCTTATTATCTTTAGTACTTGGTTGTATAATTATTATTAATGCTTTACAATACAAGTGTATTAATGGTCTGCCAACAACCTGTGCTGGCAACCAGTTCCTGTTGTCGTTCAGACACAGCTGACAGTCACCATTGTATCAGTACACTGACCTCCTTTCTGTAGTTAGCTGTCTAAAGTATCACATACTCTATACCTCTACTGAACGTTGGGCTTATGCCTCTTCCAATCATATTAACAACAGTCAGTATAAGTACATTGCTAGCATATTGTCCTAATGGGTGTACTACATTGATACTGTAAAGACACACAAGGACCAAATTATACCTATCTCTGTTTGAGATTATTGACTGGGATATAAGCACCCACAACATAATTACACAGGATCAACTGTCCACTTGCCTGCTTTGTGAGGTTATTGGTGCTCTATAAATCGGTATAAATTAGATAATCAATTTTTGCATGGGTACACAGAAGGCAATGCCTGCAAGGGTGCTCCCCACACAAAGCATACAAAGATACACACACACATGCACAAACTGGAGACACAGAATAGTTTTAAACTTTACACAAAAAGAAAACAATAAAGTGCAGCTCGAAATGTTTTTGCATTTGATAACTGTAGGATAAGAAAAGGAATAGTGTTCCATAGGAAAGGAGTGTTGATGAAAAAAGAGTAACGATAAGGATTGATAGTTGAGGGATGGGATACACGTTGTTATTTGATGGGATCTAGTGATGGTGGAAGATAATTGAAAATATTAGAAAAATGAAATGGCTACTCTGTTGTGTAGAATATCATGGGCCAGACTAATATAAAAGAAAGATATTCTGGTTTGGAGCGGTGACCAATTAAGTTCTTGTAGGTAAGCGTCTGAAAGCTTAGTCCAGTTATGGCTGGCAGGGCTTCATCTACTACCATATACCCAACATGCAGCACGGCGCTGGACCAATTCTAGTTGAGACACATCTTTTAGGCATGTCCACACGACAAGAATAATGCGAATTGAATCCGCATTGATTCGAATTATTCGCGTCCACACGGAATGCGCATTAGGGTGATTCGAATTGAAAGTGGATTACACGAATCCACCTCCTCAGGTGGTTTGAATACGAATTGGCTACGAATCAGGATTTGCTACGTCATAATAATGCAACACGTGAGGGCTTGACACGTTTGCGCGTGACCTTTGTAAACAACACGGGATAAAAATACAGAAGCGCTCGATGTGATAAAAGCGCAGGGACATATGGAAGCAGTGTTTCATCATCGTATCTAGCCCTTAGAGTTTGAAAGAACCAACGGTCCCTACCCATCACGCACCATCAGCAGTTTTTCGTATTGTATTTGTAGAAATCCTTCCGGTACGTTATAAACAAAAGTATAAGCGTTACTACAAGCTATTCCTTTCAGTCTATTGTTAAACTCACTGTTCTCTTGGTTGGCGCAAATGAGTGTTTTCTCAACCGTTTAATTATCCGTTTATCACACTAGTAAATTCAATAATGCGCATTACGCGATAATGCGTGTGGACACGTTCAATTCGGATTCTATACGCATTGCCTGAATTTGTTTTGCATCTGGTTCCTAATTCGAATTCGTGTGGACATGCCTTTTGTGTTATGTAGGCACCAAACTGGGGAAGCATATTTTAAAATTGGTCTGACTAAGCTTTGTATGCAGTTGCTTTACCTGATGAAGAACATGAAAATAGTGTGTGACGTAAGTAGTTCAGTGAACGGGATGCCTTGGCTGCTAGGTGCTTCACATGATCACCCCATTTAAGCTTAGAATTAACGAATACTCCCAATTACCTGACTACTAATTTTACTGGAATCTGTTGACCACCTAGAAATAGCTACATATGGAGGAAGATGCTTGTATGAAAAACAAATGCTTCACACTTCAGAGGATTCAACTTCAATAGCCACTTTTTGCACCATTCGTATATCTTCATTAGATCATCTTGGAGAAGTTCATGATCATAAGGAGACACAATTTCTTTATAAAGAGCAATAGGCCAGTTGCATGTAAGACCTTAGGAATGCAATCAGTGTTAATTGCCCATTGTGCAACCGCTGGATGCTATGGATGCCCATAAAAATGTATTGAAGCCATTGGGAAAACGATGATAACCTACAGTAAAACTTTCGTAACTTACAAAGTATACGGTATGTTCTAATTTTCTGTACATGGGAAGAATCTACATTGATTTCTCTGTTGTTTCGTGGTTATCCACTGCAAATAGGATGAAAGATGCCTGAGTTATAGGACCGTGACGTTAGAAAAGTTATCAGACAAGGCTTTTCACAGCTGCTATTTGTAAGTTGAGAGTAAGAAAATCGTTCAAGAATGCCAACAAATCTTAACAATAAGTTTGTAGTGAATCGCTTTGCAGGAAAGCGCTGAATCGACATAGCAGCCAACTAAGTTAATAGCATGTTCAGCAGGCCAAGTTATATCGTCCAGGTGATTGTAACACTTGTTCATGTACTGTACCTGTGGTAAACAACGAAAACAAGCAGCTGCCTGTGTATTTCGTCTCCGAAAAACATTTTCATCACTAATCCTACGCTTTACTGGCTCATAACTGGCTATTGGCTTAGCGTATGTACAGCAGACAAACATCACAGCGCGTAGAAATCAATGTAGTTTCCAGTGCTGGTTAAAAAACTCGGATACCTTCTTTAGATTTAAGGTGACAATAGATTTTGTGTCCGTGGTCGTTCGTTTCCCAATGGTTTCTGTACATTTTTATGCGTAACCACAGCATCCAGTGGTTGCATAAATGCAATTAAAAGATCAGTTAAAATACTTTCCCTTACATGCAACTAGCTTATTCACCAGCACAGAGTTTGATGTCACTGTTTTGGATAATTTTAACCAGCTAATCAACATACGATAAAAACAATAGGGGACCTAGCACTGATCCTTGAGGCACTCCAGATCTGACACACAACCATTCAGAAAAGCTGCCATTAACTACAACTCTCTAACATCTTTTAGTTAAGAATGAATCAAACCAATATTACATAATGAAACATCCATTTCCAGTTACCACCTTCCTATGCCAATAACCACATGTACAAGAGGGCACTCTTACAGATTCAGACAGGTATCAGCCCACTTAAACATTTATTTGCACTCTTTTTTCCCTGCCACTATCAAAATATGGAACAGCCTCCCAGCTACTGCAATTGAAGCAACCAATGTAGATGACTTTCAGAAAAGGATTGTAGACTGTTTTTGTATTAACCCAGCTATATAGTCTAAAATGTTGTACATTTTGTTTTCTTGCATGTATCTGTGCTTTATACTCCCTAATGGAGGTCTGCACAGTATTAATAATAAATAAATAAATGATGAAAGATTGTCATGAATGCCAAGACTCTCAAGTCAAAGTAACAATCACTGATGTGGAACAGAATTAAAGGCCTTTACAAGGTCAAGTAAGAGGCAATGAACAGAGTTGTGTCTTTCAAGGCAAGCTGCCCCAGTCCTCAAAAGTAGAAGCAAGAAGTGTAGCAGTAGAATGTTTATTGTGAAAGCCATATTGAAACTCACCAATAAGTTTGTTGCACTCTAAAGCAATTGTAAGTTGATGGTGAATAATTCTTTCCATTACTCTGTTATCAAGACACACGGTAGTGTGTCGTGCGGCCCAAGAAGCTGGCGCGCAACACCCATGAGTATATTGACAGAAAGAAAGAAAACGCAATTTTCGCACCTCCGTAGCTCTGTGCTGCCTTGATGAAACAAGACGATTTTTGCTGTGGACACTCCCTCCACCTTCAGCACTCCACATTCCAAATTTGAGCGAAATCACTTCAAGCGTTCCCGAGATATGCAACCTCACAAATTGACTTAGTTTCGTAGTTTTTTTTTTCTTTTTTTCTTCCTCCTTTCGCACACTTACAAAAACTGCTATAAAACGCGAACACCATATCCGATTGCCTTGAAATTAGGCACACTGAAGTGGAGTATAAAGGCGCATCTCTGTACCAACTTTGGCTAGGATACGATAAACAGGAAAAGAGTTATGATCGATTATTCACGAAAAATAACACCAATATGTTGTCACGCCTACAGGGTAAACCGAGTATGGGAAGAAACTGAAAATCGGTGGGTGAATAGGTTAACTATTGAACCTCAAACCTTTTGTGGTTTGAAAGAAATCGAGCTAAAAACCAGGAAGATACAACAAAAAAACCAACAGTGTGTAACAATTACGCAATCGAGATTAGCTAATAAAAAAACGATTACTTACCAGATGAACCGCTTGGGGTAATGCTTTGAAAATCGCTGTATAGATGGAGTAATCATCTTAGAAAGGCTCTTCAATGGTGTAGAAGAATCAGACTTAAAGCCACGGAGTTATAACACGAAATCCAACTTGGTGCAGCAAGTGCGAGATCGAGATACTCTAATAGAACAGTCATCCTAATAGAGCAGTCACCCTGAAGAGAATTCAAGAGATCAGCTAGAAACAGGTAACCTGTATAGAGATCAGCTACAAACAATTCACCCTGTAGAGAGATCAGCTAGAAGAAGTTACCTTGCAGGGAGTTCATGCAACTATGGAAAGAGATAGTTCAGCTAGAAGAAATCACCTTGTAAAGTTCAGCTACAAAGAAACTACCATGTAGAGAGTTCAACTACAAACAAATCGCCCTGTAGAGAGATCAATAGAAGAAGTTACCTTGTAGAGAGTTCAGCTACAAAGAAACCATCATGTAGAGAAATCAGCTGCAAACAAATCATCTGTAGAGAGTTCAGTTACAAACAAATCTCCCTGTAGAGAGATCAGCTAGAAGAAATTATGTTGTAGAGAGTTCAGCTACAAACAAATCACCCTGTAGAAAGATTAGCTAGAAGGAGTCACCTTGTAGAGAGTTCAGTTACAAAGAAACCATCATGTAGAGAGTTCAGCTACAAACTAGTGACCTTGTAGAGACATCAGCTAAAAGAAATTGCCTTGTAGAGAGTTCAGCTACAAAGAAACCATCATGTAGAGAGTTCAGCTGCAAACAAATCACCTGTAGAGAGTTCAGCTACAAACAAATCTCCCTGTAGAGACATCAGCTAGAAGAAGTTTCCTTGTAGAGAGTTCAGCTACAAACAAATCATCCTGTAGAAAGATCAGCTAGAAGAAGTTTCCTTGTGGAGAGTTCAGCTACAAAGAAACCATCATGTAGAGAGTTCAGCTGCAAACAAATCACCTGTAGAGAGTTAAGCTACAAACAAATCTCCCTGTAGAGAGATCAGCTAGAAGAAGTTACGTTGTAGAGAGTTCAGCTACAAAGAAACCATCCTGTAGAGAGTTCAGCTGCAAACAAATCACCTGTAGAGAGTTCAGCTACAAACAAATCTCCCTGTAGAGAGATCAGCTAGAAGAAATTCCTTGTGGAGAGTTCAGCTACAAACAAATCACCCTGTAGAAAGATCAGCTAGAAGAAGTCACCTTGTAGAGAGTTCAGTTACAAAGAAACCACCATATAGAGAGTTCAGCTACAAACTAGTGACCTTGTAGAGACATCAGTTACCTTGTAGAGAGTTCTGTTACAAAGAAACCATCATGTAGAGTTCAGCTGCAAACAAATCACCTGTAGAGTTCAGCTACAAACAAATCTCCCTGTAGAAAGATCAGCTAGAAGAAGTCACCTTGTAGAGAGTTCAGCTACAAAGAAAGCATCATGTAGAGAGTTCAGCTGCAAAGAAATCACCTGTAGAGAGTTCAGCTACAAACAAATCTCCCTGTAGAGAGATCAGCTAGAAGAAGTCACCTTGTAGAGAGTTCAGCTGCAAAGAAATCACCCTGTAGAAAATTCAGCCACAAACAAATTGCCCTGTAGAAAGATCAGTTAGAAGAAGTTACCTTGTAGAGAGTTCAGATACAAAGAAACCATTCTGTAAAGAGCTCAGCTGCAAACAAATCACCTGCACAGAATTCAGCTACAAACAAATCACCCTGTAGAGAGATCAGCTAAAAGAAGTTACCTTGTAGATAGTTCAGCTACAAACAAATCACCCTGTAGATAGATCAGCTAAAAGAAGTTACCTTGTAGATAGTTCAGCTACAAACAAATCACCCTGTAGATAGATCAGCTAGAAGAAGTTACCTTGTAGATTGTTCAGCTACACCCTGTAGAGAGAGCAGCAAGAAGAAGTCACCTTGTAGAGTGTTCAGTTACAAAGAAACCACCACGGAGTGTTCTGTGATATATAAATGTATTATATATATAATTTGTACATTTACTCATAAAATCAGAAATATTTAAAGTACATCTGCTTCACCTTTTCTTCTTCCTGTGGTAAAGAAAAAAAAGACAGGTTAAAAAAGTACCAAAGCTGGCCATAGGCCGGCTTTGGGGTATACAAATACAAAAAGAAATGAAATCTAATCCAAAACAGCCAAGCTGTAAAAAGAGTGTGGCCCTCAAAAAGGCTATGGTGAAAAAAGATGTGAAATCCAAGGTGGCGGCCAAGAAATGGCTGTGATGGTAGGTTAATGGTAAAAAATTTAATAACGGCAATTTAGGTGAATTTTTTGCCAAGACCAAGTGGCACAAAAATTCACCTGAATTGTCGTTATTAAAATTTTTACCATTAACCTACCATCACAGTCATTTCTAGGCCACCACCTTGGATTTCACATCTTTTTTCACCATAGCCTTTTTGAGGACCGCACTCTTTTTTTACAGCTTGGCTGTTTTGGATTAGATGATAATTCCACTAATAGTTGGCACACTGTCAATTAGTACTGCTACATTTAACCCCATTAGTAGAGCAGGTTGGAAACGCAATAAGCGCTACAAAAAAATTTCATGTTAATTGAATTTTTGAGATTGTAAGGTGGGCGCAGCAGCATTGGATGCTGGCCGTGATTCTCATTTCTAACCGTCTTGGTAGTGGCCAATTGTTCCTATCGTTCATCTGGAAGCTTTCTTCATCTTTCTAGTCTTGCGTGATCCCCGACTAGGGTGCACTCCACTGCAGTCTTAGTGAAATATGCTGCATAGTATGACTTCTCAGGTTTTTATTCATACCGTTTTCTCAAGTGGGACTCCTCTATCTATCTTTCTAGCTCGTCAACAAAGACATTTACTGCATCCATGGCCTGGCGTGAGATCTCATGTGATTTATACATAGCACAAGTTAAACAAAATAACCTACTCAGTGGGGCTTATCGTGCCAATGTCATGTACTGGTCATATTTCATCAATTAGGAGATATTTCAGCATCCAAGGAGGTCCAGTAGGCTTTTCAATGCAAAACCATTGGGCTCACATGCATGCTTCCAACTTCCTCTGGAGCGGATTAGTAAAAAAAAATGGACATTTCGCACACTTTGTGATACCATTATGAAACTTTCCACACAAATAGTACTCCTGATGACATTCATTTTTTGATATAGTGCCACTGCAAATTTTGCCTTTGGTAACCTTTACAATTGTTTTTATTCTGAATTTATTTGCGCTTGGGTTATAACTTACCATTGGGCAGTAAACTGCACAGAATTTCATGGTTAATATAAATTACTATAACTTAAGAATGCAATTACCTATTGACTTCTTTCAGCAAGACCTTTGATATGAAACCATGTTTTAACAGTGTAAAATAATGCCTCAAGGAGATAAAGGCAATAATGATGAATTTTCAATACAAAATGGTTGCAAAGGTCACCAAAGGTCAAATCTGCAACAGCACTATATCAATAAATAAATGAATCTAACAATTAATGTGGAAATTTTCATACTTGTATCACATATGATGAAATGTTTGCACTATGCCACTATGTTACAATGGACTTTCGTTATCATAAACTCTGTAACTGCTTCATGTGGTATGGTTAAGGGTGTGCGTATCAGTATTTAGGCCTAAAAATTCGGCAAGTGTTATTTACTCTTGCATAAAAATATATTGGCCATCATCGCACAGTGCTATATATGCAACACATTGCACACGATTACATGGATTTCCTGTCTTCACTGCATTAACCCCCCACATTACACCTATTTACCCCCATATATTGTACAATCTGAGACCAGAATATACGAATAGTTGCAACAGTCTCATCTACTGTTCGCTGTCCGTGGCCTAGTTAGTTCATGATTCCACTTCGATACTTCATTGCCTACTCTTGGATTTCTAAGTCCATAGAAAGGTATTGCCTTTCCTGCCAATATGGTATTTACTATCTGGAACTCAGGTTCTTGAATCCTCTATTACATCATCATGCACAGTACTTTATTCTTAAAGGCAATGTCCAATCTCTGTCTTGCTATTAATGCAGGGATTAGTGTTCTTGTAATAGGTGGGTAGTGTGGGGTTCCTAGGTATGTGCAGCCTGGCAGGAAAGGCTGTAGCCTTTCTATGGCCTTAGCAATCCTTGTGGCTTTAAAACCCCCAGGTATTTCACCCCAAGCCTCTGTAATTGGGAGCCAAAATTTGTGGCTGATCATATCACTGATCCTATTGCAAAATCATATAGGAGAACCATGGAACCCTGCACACCTACCAAAACAACCACTATCATTGACAGTGGTTTGACAAAGTCAGCTTGAAACAAATGGCTGATTGCCCATGGTTCTATTATTTAATGACCAACATTAAAAGTTTAACTTGTTAAATTGGGAGGGAGATAACTTGCATGTGTTTATTTTGTGCAGTAACATTGTAGCTAGCAAGCATTAGAGAGTATATGCACCATGTATATAGCACACCTGCATCATAGCACACTATATGCAGTATAGAACAGTAGGTATTAATTGGAAAACATTATGAATGCATGCGGGAGGAAAATACTGCATGTATGGGCTATTCCAAATGTGCACCTGGGTGGAATAAAAGTCAGTCCCTCCCAAAGCCCACCACTAGGACTAGGAGACTATATTGGAAATAAGTACATACAAACCAATTACATTAACGTTGCTATATAACAATGATATCAAAATAACAAATTTTATTATAGAGAGGGCAACAACTTTATGGTATGGGATTGTTGGGATATTCTATCAGGGGAGGATATGTACAGACATTGAAGGAAGTCTTGTGTGGTAGACTTGAGTCCAGTGTTCCCCCATACCTCTTCCATCTCTTAGGGTGCGATAGTATAGGATTATTAGGATGGCCTTAGAAATCTCTGTAGTTTCAAAGTTGGTGTCGCGATCTCGACAGGAATTTCCCCGATCAAGCCTGTTATCTATATCTTCTTGTCTATTGCCAGCATATATTTCTTCTCTTATTCTTACACACACTGTCATACACTCTGATTCTCCCTTTTCCTAACAATACAACTCTGCTTTTATACTAGTTACTGTTTACAAAGAATATTCTAGAATAAGCTGACTAAGTACAAAGTAAAAATTTATGCTATGTACTGTTCTGCTGAGTCATTGCTGACATGTGCAGGGCATGATTGTTCATGTTGTTGGGCCTGATCATTCACATCAGTATGCCAGAAGGCAAGTTATTTCGCGTATCCGCGACAGTTGGGAACCCCAATGTATTTCGTCCCCAAGCCTCATGCAATCGGGAGCCACAATTTGTGGCTAATCAATCACATAAGAGAACCATGGAATCCTGCACACCTACGAAAACAACTACCATCATTGGACGGTGGTTGACAAGTGAGCAATATCAGCTTGAAATAAATGGCTGATTGTTCGTGGTTCTATTATTTCACAACCAACATTAAGTGCTACTACTGTAAGATCAAGACACACGATAGTGTGTCGTGCGGCCCAAGAAGCCGGCGTGCCACACCGTGGGTACATTGACAGGAAGAAAGAAAACGTCATTTTCACACCTTTGTATCTCGGTGATACCTTATCCGATGGGAACCAAATTTGCAGTAGAGTTGTCTGCCAGCTAGGGTAGTCCACATTCCAAATTTGAGGGAAATCGTTCAAGCCATTTCCAAGTTACAAACAGCCAAAGTTTTTTTTTCTTTCTTGGTGTTTTCGCACACTTGCAAAAATTGCTATAAAACGCAAACACGTATGCCGATCGCCTAGAAATTTGGCACACAGAAAGGCAGTCTAAAGGCGAATTCTAGTAACAAATTTGGTTCAAATCCGATGAACGGTTAAGGATTTATGACCAATTATTCACATAAAAAAGATCGATTTTTTGTCACATCCACAGGATAAACCGCTTCATGGAATGAGTTGAAAATCGTTTTGTGGATAGACCAACCATTGTAGGAGTGCCTTTTGGTGGTTTGAAAGCAATCAAAATAAAGATCATGGAGATATGACACAAAACCGAAGATGTGTTACAATTGCGCGATCAAGATTCGTGAATAAAAATACTAATAATTTTCATGCCTACCAGGCAAACCGCTTAAAGCAGTGAGCTGAAAATGAGTATATAGCTGGAATAGTCACTGTAGAAAGTCCTTGCAGTAGTACAGAACAATCAGATTACAAACCACAAAGTTATGATTCAAAAGCCAACTCCGTGTAGCAAATGCGAGATCGTGGTACTCTAATAGAACAGTCACCCTAATAGAGCATTCAGCTAGTTTATGACTTACTCCATTATAGATTTCTATTACACTGCAAGCTATGCTGTAGGGTGTCCAGCAGCAACCAGTTAATATTGTAGACAGTTCAGCTACAAGCAAGTCACCCTGTAGAGAGATCAGCTAGAAGAAGTTACCTTGTAGAGAGTTCAGCTACAAAGAAACCACCATGCAGAGAGTTCATGTACAAACAAATCACCTGTAGAGAGTTCAGCTAGAAACAAATCACCCTGTAGAGAGATCAGCTAGAAGAGGTCACTTGTAGAGAGTTCAGCTACAAAGAAACCACCATGTAGACAGTTCAGCTGCAAACTAATCACCTGTAGAGAGTTCAGCTACAAACAAGTCACCATGTAGAGAGATCAGCTAGAAGAAGTTACTTTGCAGAGAGTTCAGCTACAAAGAAACCATCATGTAGAGAGTTTAGCTGCAAACAAATTACCCCGTAGAGAGATCAGCTAGAAGAAGTTACTTTGTAGAGAGTTCAGCTACAAAGAAACCATCATGTAGAGAGTTCAGCTGCAAACAAATCACCCTGTAGAGAGTTCAGCTACGAAAAGAACACCCTGTAGAGAGTTCAGCTAGAAGTAGTCACCTTGTAGAGAGATCAGCTACAAAGAAACCAAGATGTAGAGAGTTCAGCTGCAAACAAATCACCCTGTAGAGAATTCAGCTACAAACAAATCGCCTTGTAGAGAGATCAGTTAGAAAAAGTTACCTTGTAGAGAGTTCAGCTACAAAGAAACCATCATGTAGATAGTTCAACTGCAAAGAAATCACCCTGTAGAGAGTTCAGCTACGAAAACTTCACCCTGTAGAGAGTTCAGCTAGACCAAGTCACCTTGTAAAGAGTTCAGCTACAAGGAAACCATCATGTAAAAAGTTCAACTGCAAACAAATCACCCTGTAGAGAATTCAGCTACACGCGAATCGCTCTGTAGAAAGATCAGCTAGAAGAAGTTATCTTGTAGAGAGTTCAGTTACAAAGAAATCATCATATACAGGGTTCAGCTGCAAACAAATCACTCTGCAGAGAGATCAGCTAGAAGAAGTCACCTTGTAGAGAGTTCAGCTATAAAGAAACCATCATGTAGAGAGTTCAGCTGAAAACAAATCACCCTGTAGAGAATTCAACTACAAACAAATCACCCTGCAGATAGTTCAGGCACAAACAAGTCACCCTGTAGAGAGATCAGCTAGAAACCAGTGACCTGTAGAGAGTTCAGCTACAAAAACAAATCACCCTTTAGGGAGATAAGCCAGACAAAGTAACCCTGTAGAGAGATCAGATAGAAACAAATCACACTATGGAGAGTTCAGCTACAAAGAAACCATCCTGTAGAGAGTTCATCTACAAGCAAATCACCCTGTAGAGACTTCAGTTACATTTCAAGTAACCCAGTAGAGAGGACAGCTGCAAACAAGTTATCCATAGGCAATAATTGATATGTAATAAATATATGTATTATATAATTTGTATATTTACTGATAAAATTAGAAATAGTTAAAGTATTTAAAATCTTCTTCATCTCTTTCTTATTTCTGTGGTAAAGAAAAAAGATAGGTTAAAAAAGCCCCAAATCCGGCCATAGTTCGGCTTTGGGATATACAAATACAAAAAGAAGTGAAATCTAATCCAAAACAGCCAAGCTGTAAAAAAAGAGTGCGGCCCTCAAAAAGACTATGGTGAAAAAAGATGCAAAATCCAAGGTGGCGGACAAGAAATGGCTGTGATGGTACGTTAATGGTAAAAATTTTAATAACGACAATTCAGGTGAATTTTGTTCCAAGACCAAGTGGCACCAAATTCACCTGAATTGTCATTATTAAAAGTTTTACCATTAACCTACCATCACAGCCATTTCTTGGCCGCCACCTTGGATTTCACATCTTCTTTAACCATAGCCTTTTTGAGGGCTGCATTCTTTTTTTACAGCTTGGCTGTTTTGGATTAGATACAGTATATCTTTGCAGAAGAATGAATACCGATCTTTTAAAAAAATGCACAAACCCAAAATTTACTTTGCCTTATAGCCGGTAGTTGCAAGGCTGTAGGCTAAACAATACGTCATACGACCACCATATTACCCGACAATAGCAAACTCATCATTGGCATGTGTCTTGAAATTCCGACAAGTGTCCATCTTCTGCGCCTTGTCTTTCTTTTTATTTTTAATTATGCTGGTCATCATCTTCTTCATGCAACGAAACCATATCAAGGTGTTAATTTTTGGTATTGACACTTTCCATATTTACATGCCACAAAATTATTTAATGCAGAAGTAGAAAAAATTCCATTCCGTCCTTCTTATATGGTAAAGGATTTGTCGAGAAATGTGTTATTTTGGAAAATTTTAAGGAGGCCGAGTCTTTATTACTCCTCTTCATATTAAATTGAAATGGTATTTTTATTTATGTATGCAATTTTGTGATCCTGTATAGACACTGTACTCACATAAATAATACTAAATTATTAATTTAAAAATGAAGTAGGGATGCAAGCAATAAAAAGTAACGAAACAAAAGATGAATGATGTTATTACTGTGAGAAAATCCCTACATTGGCATGTTATAACGATTATTTTGTTCAATATCAAAGTATGGATTTTCCCACTGAGCTATGCTGTATTACCATCATTCATCTCTTAAGAATTAAACATTAACTAGTATACCTGCAGGTGTACGCGACCTCCCTTGTTTCCTTACTTTTTTTCTATGATCCCTAATCAAACTTAAAATTTTTAATTTTTACAAATATATTTGTTACAAATAAGAAAAACAAAGAAAAACAAACAAAATAACTACACTGGTAAAAAATCACAGATGTCGAAGCTCTACCCAAGCTATTGGACATCCAGAACTATTCGCAGTATGGGAGCTGAACCAAGTAGTGCAATTTAACGTAGAAGTTCAACTATGGTATTTTGTCTCAATTTACAACTTTTGTACATTGCATTGAACCATCAAAAATCAACAAGACAAACTACTGCTACAATATGACAATAACCTTATAATAAAGTGGACTCCAGAAACTAAATACATAGTTTATACAAGTATAGTGAGACCACTCTTAGAGCAGCAGTGTTGGACCCCTACTTACAGAAAGACATGAGATGGTATAATAACGTGCTGCGTGTTGGGTGAAATTGGATTACACATACAACAGCAGTGTTTCAACTATCTTACAATGGTGTTTGGTGATATATAACAAGACTAAAATTATTCTATGACATTGTTTACTCATTATCAGTTCTTGCTATTTTTCAAACACCACTTATTCCACCCACTTTCTCCATTTTGAGATTCCTTTTACTAGAACAAATCATTGAAAATTCACCATTGATTGGAACAATCTAGCCACTGACACTATAGAATCCCAATATCTAAATTTTCTACAGAGTGACTTGTTTGTAGCTGAACTCTCTATATGTGACTGAATTTGACAAAACAAGGCTTCGACGCACAAAGCTTTGTTAGGAGATATGGCGATTTTAAGGAATCATTGTGTAATAACTTCCCAGTGCCTACAGCTGTGCAAACAAAATTTGCACCAATTGTTCATCTGTTCACTAGCTATCACTGAGTGGGTGTATACATTTCGGATACCCAACATCTGCCCTGTTTTGGGCAGCTTTTTTCGAGCGGGTAATAATATCACAGGTGGTAGTAATAGGGTGGGAGGGTGGGGGTGGACGGTGGTCTTAATATAGGGGTATAAAACGAAGCAAGAAGACAATTGGAATCCAGAGGCCAAGTTTGGGCTCTCCATGGCCTTCCATGGCCCTCAAATTACTCCAAATTTACTGAGAACACTATTGGCGAGCTCTCTGTGAGGTCCCAGCTCTCTACACACCATCATCACAAAGCCATGGTCATTTAATGGCGCCAATCTCCCACTCGTGGCTTTGACAGGGTCGGAAGAAAGCTGCTACAGAAACCAGACTTGCCAGTGCTGAAGGAAGTACAGTGTAAAATATGATAGTGTATTAGACCAGCAATCCATTTCTGGTAAAATCGTAAGTTTGATTTTGTGTGTGTGGAAGCCTTGTTATATGAAATCCGGTCACATATGGTGACTTGTAATGTAGGTAGTTGAACTCTCTACAGGGTGACTTTTGTTTGTAGCCAAACTCTCTACATGGTAGCTGAACTCTCCACAGCTAACTATCAAATGTCCTAATAGGGTGACTGCACTATTAGAGTATCTCAATCGAGCTCTGAACTAGTTTTTTCCATCTTGTCTCCTTCAGGCTTAACTGTTAAATCTTCTCTCCTTCACGAGGCTTTTGACCAGTAAGTATCCTATGCCCCCTGAGGACTGCAGATACTACTTTAAGAACACCTGTCCATATTTTTAATCTCTTTTGGACTCTGCCTCTGATACTAAAACACATTAAAGGCTCGTTTATTGTCAGCTTCCTCTTTAGAGTCTGGTGCATGACTTGGTGCTCTCCCTGTACTTTCCTTAAGCTGGATAATGAGTCTTTGAGGATTGCTCTTGGTCTACGTCTTGGTGTTCCCATCGTTGCTGAACAAACGTGTGTTTGTGGTAGTAAAGTTGATGTTTTTTGTACTCAGGTTTGTCTTGCAGGTCATGTTTCACAGCACACTGCAGTGAATGAAACTATTCATCATGCTCTGGTATCTGAAGGTGTACCTGCTGATTTGGAGCCTGTTGGTGTGTGTCGTAAGAGGCCAGATGGCATGTCATTGATTCCTTGGTGGTGGGGCTAACCCTTGCTCTGGAACTTTACCTGTTCAGATACCCTTGCCCCATCTAATTTGTCTACTTCCGTAAGTGGTGCCAGCCGGCTGGTATACTCTTCAGAGTCAGCTAAGATTAGGAAGTATTCTTCTTTAACTTCATCTTTTTACTTCTCTCCTCTGTGTTGAGACCCTGGGTGGTTGGGGATCTTGTGCATGTTCATTAGTGTGGTGGATAGGTTCCCGGATTATGAAGCACCATCATCACAGGACTGAGCAGAGTTTGCTTCTCTGTCCACAGTTTGAGCAAGGCAGGCATTTTTTTTTTTAATTATTGAAATGCTGTATTTGTTTTTATAAAGAAACTTTATTACACGGAGTTGTGTTTTTTACTGTAAATCACTGAAAGGATATTCTATAGTACGGTTTGCCTACAGTACTGTAGGTGGGACAAATAAACAATTTTAACAAAACTCAACTGCGTGATTGTTACTAGCTATTTTTTACATTATATCCCTGTCAGCATGACAGAAGTTTGATATTATTTTACATGAATACTTATATTGGTCATAATTCCATAAAATTAATCTTGATAGAATTTCCATCAAAACTGATACTGAGATTCACTTTAATAACCCTTTACATGTGCCAAATTTCAGATTGATTGGAGTACAGGATTTTTGTGTTTTATGGTGGAGTTTGCAAAGAGTGCAAAAAGTATGAAAACATTTTGCCTGTATCTCGGAGATGGGTGGGACAATTTCTTTCAAATTTATTATGTGGACTCCCTACATAGCAGGCATCTCTATAACAAACTTGGTTCCAATCAGTAAAGGAATCACGAAGCTACATATGTGTGAAAATGAATCATGAAGCTACATTTTCTTTCTTCCTATCAATATACCCACAGTGTGGCATGCTGGCTTCTTGGGCCACACGACACACTACTGTGTGTCCTGATGAACAGTTATTTGCATGAAACCATGTATGCGTAGCACATACCAGTAACAGTTATTGTCTCACTATCACTTCCAATAGGATTAGTGACAGTACATGTGTATGTTCCACTATCACTTGTAGTAACATTGTTAATGGAATAGTCAGCACGGAACACTGCACTAGCATCAGTATGAGTTACTGTAGTGATACCAGTGGACTGTACTATTGGACCACCATCCTTCCTCCATGTGAATGTGTCTGGGGGAGAACCTTGTGAGGTACAGGACAATGTGAGGGAATCACCAACAGCAACTGTTACTGTAGATGATGATGGAGGGTCTATCATTGGAGTAGCTGTGTAGAGAGATATGAAGATGGTTAACAATGAGGTGATGGGATACATATTAAGTGACTCACTTCTTCCACTAAAGTACACACCCAATCTTGTTGTTTGGTTCATCATTGAACTATCCAGTATTACACATGTGTAAACACCTTCTGCAGCAAGAGTCAAGGTTGGTTCACACTGCCACAAATTGATTACTCCAACAAAATTCATGAGACCTGCTATACGTGATTGTATAACATTGACAACAGGATCTTCACATAGTCCATAAGGTAGTGGAGCTCCATTAAAGTACCATATACCCAGTGCAGAATTATCATCACTATTAGTAGGTCCTAGTCCAGACACACAACGAGCAACCAGACCATTATCTGTAGCTCTAATAACTGAGTAATCAGTGAGGAGATTACCAGTAACAATTTGACTATTACCAATCAATACTCCAGTCATGGCTATTCCTAATAGGTAGAAAAGTACATATAATGTACCAAGCATGGCATTGGTATAAAGCACACTATGTAACACAACTCAACATTACAGCATACACAGTGGTAGAAAAACATGTACAAGAACAATTTCAAGCTGTAAAATAAATTTTACTATTTTGAAAAACTACTATAGTATGACTGTGCCATCAACCACAATGAAACTTCTTGCTTCTATATCACTAAACGTTTATATTGCCAATGTACAAATATTCTGCTGGACCCAAAGTTGCCACTAAATACCATTTAAAAGGTCCAGTACACAAATTTATAGCACACTGAAGTCATTTGTCAAATGTACAGTCCAGTAAGGTGTTGATGTGAATTAACACAAAAGAAGATGCTAAAAGTAAACAGCATAGAGGCTAGTTAAATTACAGAAGTCTACAATCTTATAGTACATAGGACATACACATTATATCACCAAAGTATTTTATCTACAAACAAGATTTGAAATCCCATTTGCTACACTCCACAGCCCTCCTTATATTAAATCTTCTCCCTTCATATTAACAATTTCTTTTGATGCTGGCTGTGTGAGGGATAAAACGTTGGTGTGCCCAATTTACCCTACCACTTGAAATTATGACTATGCCACTGACATCAACCTGTTAATTCCACACCTCCTAAGTCCTGGAACCTTCTTTCTACAGTACGTATCTTTGTAGTTTGCACACATTCACATACCTGATATACGAAGTGTTAATGGTCCACTGGTATAGTCAACACCACCAATGGTTACAGTACAAGTGATGGTACCAGCATCCTTTGCAGTTAAATCATTACCAGTTACACTTTGTGTTGTCTGACCAGTAGGAAAACATGTTGGATTACCACTATTATGATCAGGATGAGTGTAACATCCTGTAGTGTCCCACTGGTAGTTGGTCACTGTAGGTCTTGACCCATCACTTGATGTCACCATACATGTCAGAGTTACACTACTCAATATGGGATAGTCAAATGTGTTAGTAGATCCACTAACTGCTGTACCAGCTGGATTACTGACTATGGTAACTGTAAGATCTGGAAACAAGTACACAGTACTCATAAAATTGTGATGTAATGCTTTAATAGTTTACACACTAACTCCTTCTATAAGTATATGTCATACAGTGGGGAAGGACATTGGGTATTACCCAACTTAGCTAGATTTCACTATATCTTTACAGACTGAAAGTAATCATCTGTGATAACATTCTAGGAAACTTGCAACTAATATCCACTGTCAGCGAGTTTAATAAAGCCGTATGCAGTACATGAGTTTTAAACAGGAGTGCAATTTACAGTAACAATTCACCTGCGCCACTGTGTGCATGCATGTATGCCAATGAGAAGTAGATATGGTACCGCCCAAGTGTAACGTCACACTTGCTTGCACGCGTGAAATTAAAAGTCATTTAAAGGGGGAGTGGCACCTGTTTCACTTGCGAGCCTTCATCTGTTGTTTCGAGGGATGAAGACTTGTGATCGAAAAAGGTGTCACACCTACTTTTTAGCAAGTTTTTTTAATCGCGCGTAATTGCATGCATGCAAGCGAGTGTAACATTACGCGAGAGTGGTACCGTAAAATAGTGTTGTTCTTGACATTCACAGTTCTCTTGTATGGTGATTCTGAAATAATAGAGGACTTTCAGTGGCATACAATGTCCCACTAGCTCAACCATAGAACTTTAGAGTGACAGCCCACAGATAAGACCATCATCCAACCCATAAAGCTACATATATCCATGCAAAAATGGCCAAGCTGTATAAAAAGGGTGCGGCCTTCAAAATAATCAAAGGTGATGGCCATGAAATGGCTGCAATGATGTTAATGATAAATTTTAAATTTATTATCATTAACATCATTTCATGGCCGCCACTTTGATTTCACAACTTTTTTTACAGCTTGGTTGTTTTTGCATGGAATTCACTTCTTTTTGTATTTTAAATATCCCAAAGCCAACCATAAGCAAACTGGCTTTGAAGGCTTGTTTTTACACAAATCATTGTTCTTATCTACAGATACAATGATAACAAAGTAGTGTTCTACCAATACAGAAAAATTCTACCAAAGTCAAAAGATCTATGCAACAACCAATTAATATTGACAATTACTTTATAATTTTGTGCTTGCTTGTTCATGGCTATGGCTATAGAGTTGCATGATAGTCCCTGTATTTATTTGCAATAGTGTTTTATAACAAAGTAAATTCCGGTATACAGGCTGTACATGATTGTACTATTTGTCTTTTAGGATTTTTCATTTGCAGTGACTGTTCTATTAGAGTAACTCAATTTTTCATGCAAAGAGTGATAAGTTGCAGTTGCTCAACTTTTAACAAAGCAAAATTCTGCACATTTTTATGCTAGAATATTCCTGTTGTCACAAGCTTTGCTAGCATATAGTACTTATTATGATGATAGCAATGATGACGATTTGCATGAGTAGTTCTTAATCATAGTGTACTATCCCACTGATCAGTACAAAAATGGCTATAACATTGGCTCAATTAAATGAAAACTAGAGAAGTTACAATAGTATTGCATTGCAGAGTTTATTTCATTACTTTTGTAATACTCTAATAGAGCACACATTTTTTTCTTGAGGATTTCTAATAAAACACACATGCAATGCTCTAGATTTTCCATTGGTAGATCTATGAAATTACGTATGAACTTTTACTATTGAGTAGATTTTAGCTAGGATTTTCATTAATTAAGTGAGATGAACAGCAGTGATAGCAGCAGCCCAGTGATTAAGGATTTGGGTGTTCAGTATGGAGGTCCCTGGTGCATACATTTTTCATGCACCCTTTTACTTTTGGTGACTGTTCTATTAGAGTATCTTGACACGATTTACAGTTGTTTGGTTTTTGCTTTGTAATTCTATAACTATCAATGTGATTTATTTTAAGCCACAAAAGGTTTGAGCTATGATGGTTAACCTATACACATATTGATTTTTAAGTTATTCTCATAAGCGGTTCACCCTGTAGACGTTGGTCTTTTTTATCCCTTAAGCCAGCATACATTTTAAAAAGCATAAGCACTGAAAATGCATTGTCCGGTAAACTGGATTTTATGCATGCCTTTTAAAACAAACTCCTATAGTACAAGAACTGTTAAAGTTATCTAAATTCTACAAACACCCTTTTACTCACTGTTAAATTTTGGTTTAAATGGTCCCATCCATCCTTTGTTGCATCCCTCCAACCCAGAACTTCACGCTGTGTCTAACAATTACAAAAGAAGTATCTCTTTGTCTTCGCTCTTCGCATAATGATGGATAAAAGGCCATAACTTGGCTGTACTTTGTCCTATTGACTTTCTCTTGACACCATGCTGCTCATCAGATGATGGCATAAGAGTGGTGTTCAACCAAGTAACAACTAACAAGGCTATTTGTGAGGGTTCAGATAGGCAATAAAACTTATTAGAGTATTCAAGTAAACACCAAGTTACATGGAGTTAGAAACTCTTTGTTTGGTTGCAGTAGACCCAAGGATGTGCAAATTATGGCCATTTGTTTATGTCACGTCAAAGCGATTGTACGCAATTGATTTTTCTTCACGAATTTTGCCTTTGTATGCAGTGAAGAAAGGTGATAGAAGGACAAACTTACCCAGTAAATGATTTCCCTATCCATGGCCAACACAATGGTGAAAATTGCAGCCCAGTACGTCAATCTGTTCGTAAGTTACAATCACTTTAGTAAACGCCTGTAATTTATTTTCCCTATACTTGCTATACAAATCGATTTTTCTGTTGTTGCTACTTTGTAGGGCTGTAACTCTGAAAGTTATTGCCACATGAGGCTGAAACTTTGCGAGAAGGTACACTTGGCTAAGTAGATTACAAATATTTAATAAACAGGAATTCCAAAAATGTGCTATTGTGTCAGGTTTTTGCAGATCCGATCACATATAACATCTTTAAACAGGCTGTAGGACTAGGTGTCTTACAAACTTCAACACTTGTGTTATAAAGCCTTAAAATGAAAATAATGTCCATTTGGTTTAACAAGGGGTACTTTGAGATAATAAGTCACTCTCTAAAGTTCCTATGGATACAAATACATGAAATTAACAAGGAGAAAACATCCTGACAACCTGCCAGACTCCTTTAAGCATTTAAACATAAAATGGATGACTGCAGGTTTGAGCTTCTCGGGTCCAGTCATGGATTTTTTTCTCAATTAACTTTTAAAACATAACGTAAATATGAAATGTATACATTGTATGTAAATGATACACAGCAAGGTAATGGGGCTGTTAGTTATGAAATTTGACACAAATTTTAGTAATTGAAGGCCTCAACCAAAATTAATTAAAAGTATAGATTTTCATTTTGATGCATACACAGATACCATGTGATTTATTAAATGGCCAACGAACACAGTGACAATACGAAGGTGTGAAAGAAAATGAAATGGTTCAACACTTCGTAGCGGATAAGATCCTTGTTGTATGTCAAAACTTTCTTTTTTCACCATAGTCTTTTTGAGGGCCACTCTTTTTTTTACAGTTTGGCTGTTTTGGATTAGATTTCACTTCTTTTTGTATTTGCATACCCCAAAGCCGGCCTATGGCCAGCTTTGGGGCTTTTTAAACCTATCTTTTTTTTCTTTTCTACAGGAAGAAGATGAAGCAGATGAATACTTTAAATATTTCTGATTTTATCCATAAATGTACAAATTATATATATAATACATATATTTATTACAGAACTCTACATGGTGGTTTCTTTGTAACTGAACACTCTACAAGGTGACTTCTTCTAGCTGATCTCTCTACAGGGTGAATTGTTTGTAGCTGAACGATCTACAAGGTAACTTCTTCTAGCTGATCTCTCTACAGGGTGATTTGTTTGTAGCTGAACTATCTACAAGGTAACTTTTTCTAGCTGATCTTTCTACAGGGTGATTTGTTTGCAGCTGAACTCTCTACGAGGTAACTTCTTTTAGCTGATCTCTCTACAGGATCACTGTTTCTAGCTGATCTCTCTACAGGGTAAATTTTTTCTAGCTGAACTCTCTACAGGGTGGTTTGTTTGCAGCTGAACTCTATACATGGTGGTTTCTTTGTAACTGAACTCTCTACAAGGTGACCTCTTCTAGCTGATCTCTCTACAGGGTGATTTGTTTGTAGCTGAACTCTCTACAAGGTAACTTCTTCTAGCTGATCTCTCTACAGGATCACTTGTTTGTAGCTGAATTCTGTACAGGTGATTTGTTTGCAGCTGAACTCTCTACATGATGGCTTCTTTGTAGCTGAACTCTCTACAAGGTAACTTCTTCTAGCTGATCTCTCTACAGGGTGATTTGTTTGTAGCTGAACTCTCCACAAGGTAATTTCTTCTAGTTGATCTCTGTACAGGGTGAATTGTTTGTAGCTGAACTCTCTACAAGGTAACTTCTTCTAGCTCATCTCTATAATTTGTTTGTAGCTGAACTCTCTACAGGTGATTTGTTCGTGGCTAAACTCTCTACATGATGGTTTCTTTGTAGCTGAACTTTCTACAAAGTAACTTCTTCTAGGTGATCTCTCTACAGGGTGATTTGTTTGTAGCTGAATTTTTTACAGGGTGATTTGTTTGCAGCTGAACTCTCTACATGGTGGTTTCTTTGTAGCTGAACTCTCTACAAGGTGACTTCTTCTAGCTGATCTTTCTACAGGGTGATTTGTTTGTAGCTGAACTATCTACAAGGTGACTTCTTCTAGCTGATCTTTCTACAGGGTGATTTGTTTGTAGCTGAACTATCTACAAGGTAACTTCTTTTAGCTGATCTCTCTACAGGGTGATTTGTTTGTAGCTGAATTCTGTATAGGTGATTTGTTTGCAGCTGAGCTCTTTACAGAATGGTTTCTTTGTAGCTGAATTTTCTACAAGGTAACTTCTTCTAGCTGATATCTTTCCAGGGCTAGTTTGTAGCTGAATTCTCTACATGGTAGTTCCTTTGTAACTGAACTCTCTACAAGGTAACTTCTTCTAGCTGATCTTTCTACAGGGTGATTTGTTTGTAGCTGAACTCTCTACAAGGTAACTTCTACTAGCTGATGTCTCTACAAGATCACTAGTTTGTAGCTGAACTCTCTACATGGTGGTTTCTTTGTAACTGAACTCCCTACAAGGTGACTTCTTCTAGCTGATCTTTCTACAGGGTGATTTGTTTGTAGTTGAGGAAACTTCTTCTAGCTTATCTCTCTACAGGGAGATTTGTTTGTAGCTGAACTCTCTACAGGTGATTTGTTTGCAGCTGAATTCTCTACATGATGGTTTCTTTGTAGCTGAACTCTCTACAAGGTAACTTCTTCTAGCTGATCTCTCTACAGGGCGATTTGTTAGTAGCTGAACTCTCTACATGGTGGTTTCTTTGTAGCTAAACTCTACAAGGTGATTTCTTCTAGCTGAACTATCTCTTTCCGTAGTTGAACTCCATACAAGGTAACTTCTTCTAGCTGATCTTTCTACAGGGTGGTTTGTTTGTAGCTGATCTCTCTACAGGGTGACTTGTTTGTAGCTGATCTCTATACAGGTTACTTGTTTCTAGCTGATCTTTTGAATTCTCTTCAGGGTGACTGCTCTATTAGGATGATTGCTCTATTAGAGTATCTCGATCTTGCACTTGCTATAGTGCGGGACATCATAACTTTCCAAAAATGCGACATGCTGTATAACTTAACCGATCGCTGCGCATGCTTGTAAACAAAGCGCTGTAATATTCAAAGTGTTTACCTTACGGCTACGCAATCAACATCATTATACTTGTGATGTAATAAGGATTTAAATGATACCTAGGGATTTACCCTACAACGAAAGTGTGAGGATCAAAATACGCTGTGAAAATACATTTTAGTTTATAAAACACGCAAACCCTTTACATACCTTTAGAAAATAATCCATAACTCGTTTCCAGTTGCTCCTATTCGTTCCAAATAACCGTTGGCTGATTCGCCATTCAATGGCGAGTAAGGCCATATGCAGCTCACGTGATTCAAACCATCACTAACATGGCGGACGAAGCATGGATTGTGGCGTTGCGACAAAACCAGTCGCTGTTCTTCATCGCTGTATAGCAAGTAAGTCTCTGTTGTTACAGTGATTGTTTAGTCTTCCCCTAGTAGCCCAATAAACAGGCTTTCTTTTGATATATAGTTTTAGGCCAATGGAGTTAGACAAGCCAAGTGATTTGGCCATAAAGCTAAACCCGTTTGTTACCAGCACGCATTCCTCAAACATTTTGTGTGGCTTTAAAGATTAAAGCCGGTTCAAAAAGCTGTAACTCTTGACTAAATTTGTTTTTAAAAAATCTGTCTTGTATAATTTTTTTACATGTTACAGTCTGTGTGTGCACCAAATTTCATGACCATTGGTGCCTGTTTGGTTGAGAAAAAGTGACTTATGTGTTTCCCTTTTATTGACAATAACATAGAAATAAAAGAAGATATCAAAAATTTGTCTTGTATAAAGTTAGAGCTATCACTGTACTCCTTTCTCACCAAGCTTCAGCTTTGTGGCTTACACCTATATGGAGAAAAAGTGACATATGTGAAATTCTGATTTTAACCAGTTATTACATCGCGCGAATAGTTTGCATTGGTATGGCTTCAACTTCCGTTTGTGTAACCACAATGGTTACATGCTCCACCTCTCCAAATTTCAATGAAATACACCAAGCCCACATGAAGTTATGGCACCACAAACACGGTACACTACTTTTGGAAAGTTACGATGTCCTGCACTATACACCAAGTTGGATTTCGTGTTATAATTCCGTGGCTTTAAGTCTGATTCTTCTACACCATTGAAGAGCCTTTCTAAGCTGTTTACTCCATCTGTACAGTGATTTTCAAAGCAATACTCCAAGCGGTTTTTCTGGTAGGCGTGACAAGTAGTGGTTTTTTTATTAGCTAATTTTGATTGCGTAATTGTTACACACTGTTGATTTTTTCATTGTATCTTCCTGGTTTTTAGCTCAATTTCTTTCAAACCACAAAAGGTTTGAGGTTCTATAGTTAACCTATTCACCCACCGATTTTTAGCTTCTTCCCATATGCGGTTTACCCTGTAGGCGTGACAACATATTGGTGTTATCTTTCGTGAATAATCGCTCATAACTCTTTGCCTGTTCATCGTATTCCAGCCAAAGTTGGTACCAAGATGCGCCTTTATACCCCCCTTCTGTGTGTCAAATTTCAAGGCAATCGGATATGGTGGTCACGTTTTATAGCAGTTTTTGTAAGTGTGCGACAAGAGGAAGAAAAATAAGAAGAAAGAAAAAAAAAACGAAGAAACTAAGCCAATGTTTGAAGTTGCATATCTCGGGAACACTTGAAGCGATTTCGCTCAAATTTGGAATGTGTGGAGTGCTGAAGTTGGAGGGCATGTCCACAGCAAAAATCGTCTTGTTTCATCAAGGCAGCACAGAGCTATGAAGGTGCGAAAATTGCGTTTTCTTTCTTCCTGTCAATATACTCATTGGTGTTGCACGCCGGCTTCTTGGGCCGCACGACACACTACCGTGTATCTTGATACATTATCGTATATGCAACAATACATCTTATAGAACACAGACCATTGGCAACTGCAGCAAAATAATTCCAGCTAGCAAGCCAGGTGAAGTACAAAGCACACTAAAAATGTACAAAACATTGAACCAAGTACATGCATACACCAACTTTGCAACTTATCCATTGGGCATGTATAAACAGTGCCATAGCCAGCACTCAGAGCAGTGTGTGTTTTGTAGTGCCACAGCCAGTACACAGGCAAGGGAGTTTAATTGGCATCAGAAAATCACAATAATAAAAATAATTAATACAACTTGCACAAAAAAAGGTTAAGTTAGCTATAGTGGTATTAATTGATTTGTTTATATTGTAGGTGTGACATGTCTCTGAAGATGAGCCAGCAATGAAGTGACACAACAAGGTGGTGAAGGCACAACTGGCAAATGATCCCAATCAAGCCAATATGGCACAATCCACTCTGTTGTAACTAGAGGCCACAGGTGATGTGCCAGAAAATCAGCGGTGTGGCATTGGTACTAGTTGGCATAGTGATCACAGTCTACAGTATTATGCATACACAACATACAAGAGATAGTTACACATTGCTGTATATGCAGCAATGCATCTTCTTGTTGATTGCAGATTATTGGCAACAGACTATATATTAGTAGCTCAAGTATCGAACGGTCCTGGTGAGCCAATGTAAGCAGCCATCGTGCGTTCAAATCACTATCCTTGTCGCCAGTTGTTGTGTCAGTAAATAAACAATAGATTTTATTAGCAAGAGTATATAATAATAGAGTAGGGAGGAGAGTGTTTAACTTCAGTGGATTCACCAAACTCACTGTGCTCAGACCTTGCGCAATCAACTATAGCCACCAAAGGTGACAAATGGCTTGTTCCATGAAGGAGTTTGTAGCATTTCTACTGCTTCAATTAGGAAATATCAACAGTCTTCTGTTCACTTAAAGGTATTGATTTATTACTAGACGTTTTATGGATTGAAGTAGGAGGGTTTGAGCGCAGTGTGTTTGTATGGATTATATTGAGAGTTAGACACTCTCCTCCCTCTTCTATTATTATGTACTCTTGTTATTAGCAATCAATATTCAATCAATAGAAAACAACACAGCTTATAAACACAAAAGCTACAGCAATCAACTCAAAAGCTAACCTAAAAAGTCACGTGATTACAATGATTAATATACTAAATCATATATCAAGTTCCGGACACTACACGTTATTCATCCAAACTCATTTTCTTTATATCGTATATTACATAATCTATATATTGTCGTGCATAATCTCATGATCTCATTTGCTATTATGGTGCCATTGTGTTCTTGTTCACTGTTGTGTATTGTTACGTATGCTACCGGCTTTGTGGAAAATGTTACGTACTTAGCATTAGGAAAAGTAGGCAATGATAGAGCTTGGTGCGGTGGAAGGGTGGATAACCAGGCAAATAACTGCATATATATGAGCAGAATAAATGTTGGCGATTGCCACTACTCTCAGGGGTGGGCCACAGCAACCAACATGTTAACCCCATACTTTCTGTAGTGGTATTTTTGACAAACAGTTTGTAAGTATGCAATAAAAAGAACACATTTCTTCCCAGACTTGACAAGCTTTGTCAACTATCAATAACTTTACACCAACACATCTTGCTTTGGAATTTTTTTTTCAATTTGACTCCATCATTCATCAGTTTGAAATAGGAGAAAACTATAGGAAGAATGCACACTACAAGGCTTCCACAAAGTAAGGGTAATATTACTGCACAGTAGTGTGACCTACTCCTACTGTAGGTGGAGAATATTGTGCTACATTGTTGTATTTACACAATGAAATCTGATCAATAGAAAATATCTCAAACACAAGCCAATGTATATGGCATGTAGTGTATGTAGTGTGTATGGTATGTAATGTATGTAGTGTGTATGTAGTGTTGTGTTGTGTGTGTGTGTGTTCGTGTGTGCTCTACTCACCTCCTACAGTGATATTAACCATGTCACTGTTCACAGTAGCAAGACCAGATTGACTACTAACAGCTTCACAGTAGTACACACCAGAATCGTTAAACTCAGCCATCATAACTGTCAATGTACTAGTGATACTGTTCATTGAGGTAGTATCAACAATAACTCTATTACTGCTATCAGTGATGATTGCATTGTTGAGGTACCATTGTATGGATGGTCTGGGGAGGCCTTCTGCAGTACAGACTTGTGTAAAACTGTTTCCAATCACTACATCCTGACCCACAGGATCAGTAGAGAATACTGGACCAACTGTTGAGAGAGCAAAACAACTTCATTAACACATATCAAAACTTGAAATTAATTTGTATTACCATAAATTATAATCTTGCTATATAATGCTACTAAACTAAATTTTAATATAAGTGATAGTAATATTAAGGCACACTTAACCAGTACTTTACTGAAACCTCGAGATTCATTCAATATATAGTTCTACCTGTGTGGTGGGCACCACATAATTGTATGGAGTGTGTGGTTTCTGCAACTTGCGACTGGAATGTTGGTTGTGTTGAGTTCATGAAGACTGAAACACGTTAGCTGAGCAACAAATACTCTTGTCTTCAGCAAGGATATTTCTGTAGTAAATATGGGCATCATAGATATGACTGAGATAATAAAATATAATTATGCTGGCTGCATTATTCAGTTGCAAAATCATCACATTTTATGGTTGTGATACCAACTGTAAATTAGTGCATAAATGAATGCTCTGAAATTCAAATGTTCGTTTGTTTGGGAGCATGTGAATAAAAATTCATAACATTCGAATCTTTTACGCGGGCGTCCAGTGTATATAATTAGGTCATGTACAGCTGAAATAGTACAGGACACGACATGCGCCAGGTATCAAGTTGTTAACATGTACTTTGCTATTGTTTACACTTAGTTAACAGCCTGTTGTCTACAGTCAGGTGCATGTGAAGCTAAAAGCGATGGCTAGTGCGCCAGGTGTGAGGTCGATTACAGCGATAAAACTACTACTTCATTACTGTTTACACTCACTTTACTGTCTATATCAAAGAGTATTTCAACAAGTAAGTGCATAGAATCCTCACAACAATAAGTCTTACTCCTTAGATTCAATAATTAAACATTTTGATTGTGGATTTTAAATATTAGAAACATTCGAATAATATGCAGACTTTCATTCAAACATTTGAATGCTCAATTCTAGCATTCGTTTATGCACTACTGTAAATTAAATTCCATGTAAAATTTTCGTACTATATGGTATTTGTCGAACTTCCACCATCTTTACAGTACATAATACAGTAGACATTTCTATTAATAACTGTTATAGGTAAGCACTGAGTAAACTTGTGAACAGCATGATACATTTGTAGTACGAATTCATCAAGAATCAAGGTTTAGCCCATCAAACTATATTTTGATGCATTGCAATTTGTAACACTCCAACGTTTACTTGGGGTATTTTTCTTGACTTAAGAAAGTCTAAAAATCAAAACTATTTTGTACACCATTTGTACCTAACTGTGTTTTGAATTATTATCATAAATGTGCCATGTTCATGCATGGCAAACTCACCATAAACAGTGATGGTACGGTTACTAGTCCCAGCATCATTAGCGACAGTACAAGTATACTCCCCTCCATCAACTGTAGCTAGATCACTAATAGTAAGGGTGTTGGTGTTAGTAGTTGTGGTGGCTGAGAATGTATTAGTCCTGCTCCAACTGTATTCTAAGTCTGGTCCACCCCCTGATGAACAGTTCAACTCTAACTGATCTCCATTATCATATGTGTTATCACCCATGATGACCACATTGTACGGAGCAACTGAAGGATGAAACACATACAACAGTAAGATAGTTTACCAAAGGACATGCATTGGGACTAACTTGTAAGTACAAAGCTGACCATTATGTTTGTCTGAGTGCATCAGTTAGTCAATTAGTTAGTCTTGATGTTCTTCTAAACAACAGGCACCATGCATATAATACTATGCCCTGCTATAAGTTTTAATGCTTTAAAACTAGGGTGTTATTTGTTTCTATTGAATGCTTACTTCATGTATTTCATAATTCATTAATTACCATTCTCAACTGTTTTATAGTTTATCTATCTATGGTGTCCCCGGACAAAGCCTCATCTCTGCTTTTCATTTCCATTTGTGTACAAGACGGACATGCCCTTGAAAAGATACAGAAGTACTGGTAGCCTACAAGGCCCACACTGTCATTTTTCAGTTGCTGCAATACCTGTACAGCTAACTGGGAAAGCTGTTCACACTGTATCCAGGCGCATCTTAAACTGGTATTATATATACACCTCACAGCAAAGCATACTATTTATATACTTATTTTATTTTCATTACTTTACAGATACACATGTGGAATTATGAAAACGGTGAGGTACAAAGAAGATAGGACAGTATAATTGAAAGTGATCTGAAGGAAAAATGGCAATTAATTATAACTACTTATTTAACTACAACTTGAAAATTACAGTAATGCTAACTACAGCTTAAATTAATGATAGTTACAAGGGTAAGGGAGATTAGTTCAATTACAACAAGGGCATACAAAATGAAGAGTACAATATTATTTGAATTAAAAATGATCCCATTAATAGTTCTTTAACTTTTGCTTAATTATGTCGATGGAAAAGGTAAGATCAATTGTGACCGGATCTGCAAAAACAGGACATAATCGCACAAGCCTAAATTTACAGTATAAAGCATTTAATACATTGGTTGAAATACTTGCATATTATTGAAAAAAAAATCCGTAAATTGTTTGACCGCCTCTTTTTTAGTGAAGAAAGGGACTAAAAGTACAAACCTGGATATCATCTTATTCACCTGCTCAAGAGGAGTTGGAAAATCTTTGTTTCGTTGCAGTAGACCCAAGGAATCGTAAGTTATGAACGTTAGTTCATGTCACGTTGAAGTGATTGTACGCAATTGATTTTTCATCACGAATTTCGCCTTTGTATGCAGTAAGGAAGGGTGAGTAAAGAAAACACTTACCCAGTAATTGCTTCCCCTATTCATGGGGAACACGATGGTGAAAATTTCAGCTCCGTACCTTGATCTGTTGGTAAGTTACAGCTGTTTTTGTAAGCACCTGTAATTTATTTTCCCTATAGTTGTTGTACAAATCGATTTTTCTGTTGTTGCTACTTTGTACGGCTGTAACTCCCAAAGTTATTGGCATATGAAGCTGAAACTTTGCCAGTGGGTACACTTGGCTAAGTAGAATATAGATATTTAATAAACAGGAATTCAAAAAAATATGCGATTATGTTCTGTTTTCGCAGATCCGGTCACAATTATTGGCAGAGCATTCCATAAATCTGGGAAGTGTATCATACAGTATGATAGTTACTGTATAGTAGGGACCACAAAGGAGTAGGCGTGGCCCACGAAATAATATCACCCAAAAATCAGCCTCAATTTTACCTGCTGACGATGAGGCAGTATTGGTTAGGTAAAACTAAGCCCAAACAAGTTTTCAGATCGACCCGAAATGCTTTCAACAAGTTGCTACGGAATTTTAAAAAAAACTTTATTTAACGGAATTTTCTACTGACTGACTGCCTGACTGACTGATGCCTCCAGACAAGCATGACTCGATAACGGCTAAGGCTACTGGCTTGATTCTCTCACAGTTTGACATCGCTTCGGCACGACTGGTGTCTTTTGGCATACCGCAGTACGTACAATACATTCTTCATAGACTTACCAGTGTCCTCCTTTGTGTCCCATTCATCTTTGCTGACAGCGAAAAGTGTCAATTTGGCGGTAGCACGTGATGGCTTCCCATAGTAACAGAAAAGTCTGTATTTTTCATAGTGACTACTTTGATTGCAGAGGTGCTTTTCAAACAGTTTTTGATTCGTACTGCTGTGTAACGGGTTGAACATAGCCAACAAAGAAGCTTCACTTTTCAAACGATAAATGATATAACTGGGGTGCATGGCACCATTTCTTTCTTTTGGCATGCGTGGATTGCAGAGGTGCTTTTTGAACAGTTCTTAATTCGAAATGCTGCATAACGCTTTGAACCTAGCTGACAACGAAGCACAATGGATACTTCACTTTTCAGATGATAATTAGGGAATGTGGCGCCATTTCAGATGCGGTATGCGTGGGTTCACCAGTCATAATAATTATTTACAAAAAAAGTTAACAAACAAGTACACAGAAAAATTTGGAATTTTCAACTAGAGTAGGGACCATAGCACATCGATAAAAAAGTACTGAAACAAGCTGGAGTAATGCATGATATTAAATGACAGTAAAACAATAAGAAGTGTTATATCCCAACTGTGCATTTCCATTATGGTATCTTGAGCACAGTAGGGATATAACACTTCTTATTGTTTTACTGTGATTTAATATTGTGCACTACTCCAGCTTGTTTCAGTACTTTTTATCGATGTGTTATGGTCCTTACTCTAGTTGAAAAATTCCAAATTTTTCGTATATATATAGGAATTGGCACATCTAATTGAGTTACTTGAAATCTTGTGACATAGTTTGATGTTTGAAGACCTTGTATTAGAACTGTTGAAAGTAACATAGTTAGAAATCTTAAAACTGGGGGTAGGATGCTTTAATGATCTTATGAAAAATAGAATGTCCTGTGGTTCGAATGTATACATTGAGGGTAATAATTTAAGATCAATTAGTCTTGCCTTATAATCCATAAAAAATTCCTTTAAAATGAATTTGGTACCACATTGCTGAATTCTTTCCAACATCAAAATGTCCTTAATGAGATTGGGCCACCACAAACAATAAAGTTGATCTGACTAAGGTCAAATAAAGAGTAATTTTGGCTTGTATTGGTGTAGTAGTTTTGAATGTTCACCGTATCAAACCAATTGATTTGTACGCTTTAACTGTAATGGCTTCGTAATGGGATTGCCATGTTAAATTTACTGTAAAATGATGCCAAGATCTTTGTGTTGAGACATATAGGATAATTCAAAATTGTCAAGACTGTAAACGGCATTAGCTGAAGTTGATGATGGTAAACACTGGAAGATCACATACTTATTAACTTTGAAAGAAGGTTTTCTGTACTCCACTTAAATAATAAGTTCAAGTCATTTTGGAGATTAGTGGAGTCCATATGAGACTTTATCGGTAGATAACACTTGAGATCATCAGCAAACTTAAATAAGGTTGATTGTTCCACAACAGGAGATATATCATTTATGTAAATTAATAGTAATGAGGCTAATATGCTGCCTTGTGGAACGCCAGACTTAACAGGTAGGATATCGGAAAGGCAGCCATTAATAGACACATATTAGTAGTGAGAAGTCAAATATGAATGAAACCAAGGCCATAAGTTACCAGTGATCCTACAAACCATAACTTTGATAATAATTTTATTGTGTGGGACACTGTCAAAGGCTTTAGAGAAGTCTAAGTGTGATTCGCTGAGCAAAAATTGGCTGTTTTTGCAAAATTCTATTTTGCTAGAAAAACGTACGAAATAAACTGGGTAAAAATATGCATACTACCGAGGAGTCCGCAACTTGTAAAAACCCTGTACGAGATTTCAAATCTTCAACTTCTCCTAAGATTTCAAAAAATTATGGTAAGATTTCAAGATTCCAGAGCAAATAAATTTCATGGTATCTAGAATAAATAGATCACGTGATGCTAAGTATCCGGAAATGTATGAAAACTTTAGTGAGTAAAGATTTCAATCTCTAGAGGCCATACAGAAGTTATAGGGCATAGCACACGTAATGCTGAATATGTATATGTAATAGGACGGATGGCTGTGATATTCGGGATTAATAGTGCGAGCATTGTAAACAGGAAGGAGTAAAATAGTGCGAGGCGAAGCCGAGCACTATTTCCTTCCTGTTTACAATGCGAGAACTATTAATCCCGAATACCACAGCCATCTGTCCTATTGCAAATTAATCCGACAACCATAGCAACTGTTACTAGGCAACAGAAATTCAAAAATAACCACTGCAAAAGACCAATCACACTTAGCAACCGTTGCATGGCAACCGTTGCTATGGTCTCAAAATGAGTTTTGTCTTAGCAACGGTTACATAGCAACCGTTGCTAAGCAACCATATTGTGTTATACCTTGGGGCATCTATCACTATGGTAACAATAGTTGTCAAGTCGGACATTTACTTCTAATAGAAACACACCACACTATTCTAGCCAATCAAATTAGTATTATAGATTTTTGTCAAGGAACCTTGACAAACAAGTGTAATACTAATTCTATTGGCTAATCGCTTGACGTATATCAATATAATACATCAAGCTGCTATTGAGAGT